>NC_090902.1:8932954-9092616 GCF_040956055.1 Brachionichthys hirsutus
AATAAACAAAGTTTCAACTAACTCTTGTTGACAGATATATTTATATACAATAACTGATGTATTCAATGCATAAACAAATACGACACACACATTATACGGGCTACCCCAGTAAATTATTACAATGGTCTGAATTTCTTTCTACATCATATAAACAAACGATTATACTGGAAAAATAAATTTTAGGCCGTGAAAACGACTGTAACTAACAGATCCTCTCCATGCATATTAAAACACAAATTGAAAACTAAATACGAGCCATACTTAATAGTGAATACTGTATACACAAATGTTACTTAGCTAGGACATAAAGCGAGTTAAACCCAAACACAGCCTGCAGATGTCGTCCTAACACAACATGACTAATGTGCTTCAGCATCAACGACTCACAAGCCGGACAGACGACATTTAGAGATTAGGTACTAGCCATCCACTTTAGGTCTTTAAGCAGCCAACTTTATGTCGACGTAGAGGTAGTTGTCAGTTATGGTCTTTGCAGTTGGCTGCAGGTGATTTGTTCAGCCGATAAAGTAATATTGATTGAACTGATTCCCCTGTAGAGACAAACATCTGCAGCTCCAACTTGGTGTGAACTACTCAGCTGAATCTGGAAGAATCTTGGTTCCATGTTCCAAACAGAGCAATCCTTCTTGCAGGCAGTGTCACATGACCTCTCTCTCAGCCATGGCCTTCCTATATCCTGTTGGACATGATTCGAGTGTTGAGTCTCCTGAAGAACAACCTGCTTTGAGACAGTTTAAACTTCTTCTTCCAGTTATTGTTCTTTTTGTGAGCTGTGTCCCAGCTATCTTCCTCCTCATCTCCGACCCAGGGCACCCAGGCACCTCCGTTCAGGTGGGGGTCAGCCCGTAGGTCCTCTGACGGATACCTTACTGGCACTGCAGTACGATTGTAGTACACCAGCCTGGCTAGCAGCTCTTTGACCACATCCGGTCTCTGCTCAGAAAGGTCAAATCGCTCGTAGGGGTCTCCGGAGATGTTGAAAAGCCACACAGATTTCCGGGGCTCGGTGTAGCGCTCCAGGTCCCACCAGCCACTCGGGAAACCTGGAAGCATCTGTGGGGGTATCCAGTCTCCATAGCCAGGGTCTCCCGTTAGGAGTTTCCAGTCTCCAGCTCGTATGGAGGCCTGAACAGCTGTATTCCAAATCCCATATCCTCTCTGCAAGGAGCCGCCACGTGCATGGTTATACAGAGGGTCAATATTGTGGAGGATCTCCAACCTTGGCGACTCTTTTCCCTGGCTGATGGCGTCCCAAACATTGTATCCGTCCACTCCTTCTGTCAGGGACTCATTGCCACCTGCTAATCCCACAAGTGTGGGGTACCAGTCAGAGATGTGCACCAGCGCTTTACTCACCCTCCTCTTCTTCCTTAACAGAGGGCTATGGATAAACCCCAGACCCCGGACACCCCCTTCCCAGTAGGTGCCTTTGCGCCCTCTGAGTGGCCAGTTACTGCCACCGGACAAGGGCTGGCCACCATTGTCAGTAGAGAAAATAATGACACTGTTCTGGTAGTAGCCGTACTTGCGTAGAGCGTATGTTATGTTCCGCACAGCCTCGTCTACAGCTGAGACCATGGCAGCATACTTCCTACGCGCCACGTTCTCCAGCCCTCGGTACGGATAGACGTACTCCCGAGGAGCCTGCAGAGGTGTGTGGACAGCTTGGAAGGAGAGAAAGATGAACAGCGGCTGTGACAGTGGATCGTGGGTCGCCAGGAGCTTGCGGACTCTCCGTGTGTAGAGATGGGTGGAGTATTTGCCCCTCTGGCCCCAGGCAACTGACTCCCCTTCATGGAGGTCAAAGCCACACAGCCCAGGACCATCACAGGAGTCATAGGTGTAATAGTCCACGCTGCCAGTCAGGGAGCCAAAGTAGGTGTCAAAGCCGCGCCGCGTAGGCAGGCACTCCTTCTTGTAGAAGCCCAGGTGCCACTTACCAACCATGTGGGTGGAGTAACCGAGCTCCTGCAGCCTCTGGGGGAGAGTAATCTGGTCAAAGGGCAGGCAGTTGGGCTGGCGGGGTCGAATAATGGAGTGCTGTAGGCCAGTGTGAATTTGATACCTGTAGGGTTAATGATTAAGTTATAAACCGGCCCAACTGATGAATAGGCAATTACACAAATTAAGTTGAAGATGGAAAAAAGACACCCCACATTAAGAGCTGTGAAAAGGTTTGTGTCCAGACCTTTCTTTTTTTTTTTATCTGTCTGTTTTGTTTGTTGTTTAAAAAGTGAATGATATAAGTACTAAATAAGACAAATTATCGTCTGTCTCTATTTTGATATTTTCAGGTTGATGCTAAATATTTGTAAAAACCCTCAACCTAACCCTAACATTTTTGCTTTTTCATTCAGCAACAATTGATTTGTTTTTTTTTTATCTCAGTGAGATTTCAATTGATAAAGAACTAAATAACATATATTATTTGTTTTTAAGCCATGCAATATAATCATTGTCCTTTGATTATATCAAAACTATACTATGCATAAAAAGGAATATGCACTGCAGTTTTTTTTATTAACAAAATAGAAAGGTTTACCTAGTTTACAGTATAAATCAATAGTCTAATAAATAAATCTAAAAATAACAGTAACACTTTACCTGCCAGTGATGAATTGACTGCGGGATGGGGTGCAGATGGGCTGGATGTAATAGTTCTCCAGCTTGACTCCATCAGCAGCTAGTTTGTCTAGGACCGGGGTCTTGATATCCGAGCTGTGGTAGCCGATGTCGTTGAATCCCTGATCATCTGTCATGATGAAAATGATGTGAGGAGGAAGTGGGACAGGTGACCTGTCAAACGTTCGGTCGGGCTCGTTCTCCACCCGGTTCGGACTAATCAGGTCCCAGGTCAGGTACCCGAGGCTGAGCAGACTCATCATAGAGAACCCGGTCAGAGCTGTTGTTGCCATGGATCCTGTCACTTAATATCAGTCAGACTAAAAAGTTATCAGTCAATGTCATTCAGTGAGGATGAAATGATTTAAAATTCGCCCCTTAATTACAATTAAACATACGCTTCACTCAAAGGAAACCTAAACTTCCATCCTCACTGGATCCCTAAACTGTTTGTGTCGCCCTTGAACACATTTCTCCTTCCCAAGTGATGGCATAAGCCCCGCCCATTTGCCTTGCTGCCTCACTGAAATAACATCAGCCCCCTCCAAGCAACAGCACAGAGCTGTGTTGCTAGGAGTGTTACATTAAATATCTTGTGATGTAGTTTATATGCAGATGGTGCTGATGTGTTGTTGTCTGTTTGATTGTTTGTTTGAGGATTTATTTATTTTATTTTTATCATAGGAATTTGACTTCTATTATAATTTTTGCTTTGATTTGGGAAAACTTCGTACAGCCCTAACCTTCTCGTCGTTCTTGCACCTTCTTCATGCCGCTTGGATTGCAATGAAACTTTGTGCCAAATTTACAAATTACTAGAAAGTAAAATAAAAATAAAAAACTGATTCCCCTCTGACCTGGTTTAGCGTGTGGATGACTGACTCACAGAGAAACCCTCACACAGGAAAACAAGGCGTCTGGGTGGAAACCGGAGTCTCCCGGTATGTGGTGCCCTACAAACACACACACTGTTCCCCGACTCGACTACACTGCACTCACGCACACGCTTATGATTCCTGCTGCTTCATGAGTGATGTTAGGTCAGAGGCAGGGCGGACGCTCCTGACTCTGATACCGTCTCCAATCAGGTGTCAAAGAAACACTTCACACGTCATCCAGAGGGTCAACAGATCACTGCTGGACCGCACAGACTCCGCCACCGCCGCCACCTCAGTGTGATCCTGTGTGTTACTTTACCACGTCTCGTCTGCAGCATACAGCTTCACCAGTCTGCAGATCATCTCTGAAGGGAGGGAGAGCAGCGGTGAATACCCGACTGAGAGGACTGATTATTTTTTCAATGTTTTATCTCATGTTTCATTTATGTCTTTAGAGATGGTCACTGTAGGATTCTTTGTTTCAGTGTTCACATTGTAACAGCACATATTTTAACATTTTCACAAATGTATCTTTAAATATGGCATCAGTAGTAAAAACAACAAGTATCTGTATCATCTATTATTGGGGATATTCATGAATCTAGGAGACAAGTGTTCTCATGTATTTACACAACTATTTTATCTTACTATTTTTAACAGTTTAGTTTTCATTGTTTTATATATTTCTATTTTTATTATTATGTTGTTGTTTTTTTTACATGATATTCATGCCAAAACAATATAACAGTAGTGTGTCTCTGTGCTTTCTAGCATTTCATGTGCTTATTGTGAAATAATAAGAATTTTCCTTTCCTTTTATGGCTTTGTGATGTGTGCTGCATGGACACTGTAAAAAAAATTAAGTTTCAATAAAACTTTTCAAAAATTTCAACAATCTCAAGCTTGGAGAGAAGCTATAATGTTTTTATTTTATATGTATTTATGTTTATTTGAAATAAAAAATAATTGAAGAAATTCAAATGAAATCTAATGAAACTGAAATGACACTGTCTCTGCAGCTAATCTTACCGAAATCTATTGGAAAAATATGATTCTTAAGGTGTGACATGGCCTGACAGACTTTGCTGGAATGTAAAATATCAGGCAAGTAAAAGAAGTATGTGCCAACAGAGGGGTATCGTTGGGGAAGGGTGGCAGCATTTCAACCAGGTCAAGTCAGGAAATGGAGACCAGAGGGGGGGGGGGGGGTAGACTGAGGTGCACCTGAAGTTTTATGACCTCATGTTTATTTGTGTAAGGAATGGCTTTTAAAGAAGTCCCATAAACTGAAAACCAGCGCTATTGCGCAATCAAAACTAAGGGCTCAATGTCATTGATGTATAGTCATTTTACAATATATAATATGATGAAATGTGAGAAATAAAATGAAAACATCAGAAACACTATTCTAGAGGTTTATTAACTGCAGCATCTGAACAACTCACCAACAACACAAACAGCACACGACCCAACAAAACAACTCTCACGCAAACATTGACATGATGATGACTGCTCGTCGTCTGAAGTCTGAGGCGGGCAGATACCACATACAGAGCTTGCATCACACAATCACTGAACCCGACTGTTAACAGAGAAATGGTTTGAGGGGAGCCTTTTCTGGAAACAGCGACCTTACAATAACCTGCAGGGACGTGCTTCATTGACCATTAGATGTTGCACAAATATCATAGCTGGTTTCTGAGGGTTCTTTTCAGTATTTTGTGTCTCGTGATTTATTTTTATGCTATTGCTCAATGCCAAAATAGTCCAATAATAAAGGAAAATGTTTTATTAGCATTCGTGTAAACTGCAGCTGTGTAATTCTGGCAATTCAAACAGAGTAGCAGGTCATGTCAGGTATATTAAAGAAGGTCACTCAGGTTTATTGAGGCATGCTGTAGTCATACAGAGTTAAAGTTTTCACTTCATTTTAAATCTATGACCTTTATTTCTTCCTTTTTGCTCCTTCTTCTTCTTCTTCTAAGATGCATTCAAAAAAAAGAAAAAAAATAACAAGACAGTAGAGCCTTTTCAAAATTGTCGTTTTTGTTAATCTTTTGACCTGCTTGTTTCTGAGGATAAATCTTTTACAGAGTAATTTCAATGAACTTCAAGAGAATAAGATTAAAAAATCTATAAATTCATACGCCCTTTTATCTCTATTATTGATTAAGCAACCCTCTCTGAAACGTTATATTTCTTATGTAGGTTGCTGAGCCCTTTTCTGGGACCCATGAACTACAATAATGGGCTGAGAGGGAAGCAGAGACTGGGGGTGCTGCTGCTGCTGCTGCTGCCACCAGATGTTGGCTTTGGCAAAAGGATGAGGTGCTGTTACTGAATACGGCTGCTCCCCATCACCGTGAACACTACGCCCTTTCTAATCAACAGTGCCCTGCCAGGAAACCCACACATTACCTCCCCTCCTACCCCAATTTTCTAATCTGAGTAGGACGTGACTGAGGTTTTCGTTCTTCCTGTGCACCAACCTCCGGACTGAAAAGTTTGCTTCAGTAGAACTGCATTCAGGTCGTCACCTGTCCATAACATACAATAGTGCCTTTGTACTAGAGTTTGCCCAAAATACCACTTTTCAACATCAGTTTATCAAATTACAGGAAAACACAGATCACATTTTTTTTTTTTTTTACTCTCACTTCATTTTAGTTGCGTTAGTGTAAATGCCAAAATCACGTTTACTGACTTAGAGGCACAGTTGTAACTGCACGGCAATCAAGGGGCAAAAACAGCGGAACAAAAGTAATTGGATGGTGCAATATATACACTTAATATGAGTTCTCCCTCCTTGTTGGTTCCAATAACAATTTATTTTATTTTATTTACATTCTTTCAATCATCAAGAGAAAAACTTGCCGGGGTAATAATAGTATCTTTGTATTAGGTATGAATTAACCTTAAAGAAGTTTGATTAAAATGATTTTACTACTTTCCAAAAACTGAGATACACATTAAAGGACCCCAGTAATCCCAGTCCTACTGAATGTTTTTGTAGGTAATTGCCAGCAGAATAAGTGCAGATGTGAGCAGCTGAACATATGGAATGTAGCGGTAAATGTATTTCCTGTGAAACAGAGTACCATTTACAAGAGTACTTTGTGCAAATATCCCAGTCATCTTTACTCCAAAATGTCATTGAAGCCAAGGGAAACGCTCAACTCCTTTTTCCTCGTGTACAAGGGTGTAACCATTCCCACTGTCTACCTTATATTTGCTTTCTATAATACCTACAATACACTAAATAATAATAATAAATCATAAATTACATTTCACATTTTACAAATTGTTATTCTACCATAAAACCTCGGTGGTCTATGCCCATCAACAGTCCGAGAACAGGAGATGAGTCAGCCTCAAAGCCAGTTGGCTTTGGCAAACCCACGGTGTGTGTGTGTGTGTGTGTGTGTGTGTGTGTGTGTGTGTGTGTGTGTGTGTGTGTGTGTTGAGGAAGGGAAGATGGTGAAATCAGACTTGGTGAGACCCACTGAGGCCTGATGTTGAGTTTGGGATACACACTGCTTTCCTTTCCAGGTTTTTCTTAGTGAATGAGGCTCTTTCAGGTCTCCCAGCTCCTGCTGACCTTGTGCTTGTCCAACACTCACATACAGTTTGACCGACGGTCTCACCACCAGCTGTCTCGGCTCCGCTGCCTGGCAGCCTATTGTGCCCCGGCACCTTTAATTTCTTCCCGAACTAATCAGCTTTTACTCAAACACACCTGATCAATTAGAGTTTGACTGGGCTAATTATGGATCGTTTTGCTTTGTCTAAGAATGTTATTCCAAAATAAATACATTTAGAAAGAAATCTGAGTCAAGAAAGGGCAGAGTTACAAAAACAAGATCTGAAATGGCAGCCAGAAGGAACAAGAAGAAGTGATTTATTTTATGGATAGATAACATCTGTGTTAATTCCATGTGAGACAGCGCTCTACGTCGGTGGGGGGTCTTTTCATTTGTCAACGTTCAAAAGGGAATGAAAATTCTAGAGTTCTTTTATATAATCGTAAAGATTATATAAAAGATTGTAAAATGTGGCCACCTTTTGGCCCCTTAGAACATCCCGGGTCTGTTAAAAAGAACATGTTCTTAAACTAAACACCTTTTAAGGTTAAGAGACAAATTAATCACTAACAAATCAGTTCAATAGATTTTGTGTAATTGGTTTAAAAAGACCTACCTAGCGATATTAAAGAAATGTAAAAAATAGTTCTGGATCCACAACAAAACTGATTTTGTGCTTTCATCACTAAATGTCCAATGTTTCTATAACGTTGTTCAAAGCGTGCCAGGTTGTTTATGTGCAATAGATTGATCTTTATAGGTCTATGCGGTGCATTAATAATAATAATAATAATAATAATAATAATAATTGTACTGTACTGCAATTACTTCAAAATTAGTATTTTTACAGAGTGCTATAATTCCACTTGAGGAAAAATCCCCGGGTGTAAACAACCTGCATTCGTAACCGTTTCACGGAAGCACTACAACTCCCATGGTGCATTGCAGCGGTAAACAGAACGACTTCCTGAGTTGAAAGTTAAACGTGTCCTCTCTCCACATGCGGATTTTTGCGGTCGCGCCGTTGAGCCTGTACTTACTATGTGACCCGTTTTGAACTGAAAGTTCCGTTGTTTTTGACCATTGCGTATTAATGTGCCGAGTATGTCCGTGAACGCATCAAAGCACGAGCTAATCCACTTGATCTTCCGCCATTTGAAAGACCACGGTTTCCACTCAGCTGCGGATGAGCTCCAGAGACGCAGCCCACAGGTCTACACTGTACACACGCACGCACACACACGCGCGCACACACACAGAATGCCACACTGTCTGCCAGTTTTAAATCGTGACTACGCCTTTAAACGCATCGTTACAGTCTGACAGGTGTCTTCTTGTTGTTCTTTGTTCTTTGGGGGGTTTGAGGAAACTGTTAAACTTGACTGAATCCAAACCAGTTCGTTCGTTTTATCTAAACTTCATAGAACTCAAAGTTAGAATGAGATGTGCTGCCCGCAGTACCTTTATTATTGGTTGAGCAGTTAAAATAGTAAATCAGGGATGGTATTAGTGATGCAGTCATAACAATAAATATTTTTTTTCTTGTGGATTCGGTTATTGGTTTTAATAGACAGATTATAGGTGATTTAGATGTTCCATTTAATATTATCTATCTTTGTTTATCACAGATGTAGAGCAGTCCCACAGGTTTGTAATTGTCAAACACTGTTATTATTATGTACTGTAATTAGTCAAAGTATCTCATTTAAAAGGATCTATGAAATGGATTCATGTGTTAATGATGGATAAAGTACTGTAATGTTGGCAACATTTATCGTGATTAGTAGCTACAACCAACTCTCTAATCATTCACTGGTTTGCATTGGTGCCTGCAGGTGGAGACAGAAGTATCGACGACACTATTGGACATCTATACTTCCTGGATGAAGTGAGTTACCCTTGATTTGATTTGTCGGTTGTGATGATGTGAGCGTTGTCTCTTCTCTGTCGGTGACTCCAGAAAGAAAAGGAAGCGAGACCCTGCACAGCACGCCAAGCATAAAGAGCAAGGACAGACCCGGGCTGAAGGTATGACCGGTTTGTTATTAAAACTTCAAATGCATCGTATGAAAAATCATCACTGAAGCACGGCGTTATAAACGGAGAGAATGACCTCGCCATTGCTGAAGGAGGGAGAATCGCTGATCTGGAAGCAAGGCTCTTCAGACTGATTGTCTCATGAGTCTCAGACAAACTTTTTATTTGCCTCCAACTGGACTAAGGTCGGTTCTGTTTGTTATCCAAAGCGTGTTATTGTCTGTGCTGTGCACTTCTCTGTAAGTTGAAGGACTCTGTGCATTTTTGTTTATGCCTTAAAGGTCTTTAAGTGGGATTTATAGAATACGTATGTGCCATATGATGTTTTTGATTTCTTTTTGTTTTGTTTTCTCAACTTGCTTTAACCGCAAAAATCCTAACTGCAGCTATGGCCAATCAGAATCAAGTTGGGGCCAGCAGTGGCTCTGATGGTGAGGAGCTGAGCCAGAGTCTGCTGCCACAGGTAGGATGAAAAATGCAGTGAATGCACGGCGACAAAAAAATGCTGACGTTGTATTTACTCATGCATTGCTTGAGTAAATGTGAAGTGCTTTCAAGTTGTTGTTTTTTTATGTTGATGTTACAGACGCCCTCCTCTGACAGTAGAAAGCCATGCCCTGTAACCCCGATGAAGCCAGCGGCTGCAGCAAAGCAGGAACCGGGAAGTCCATTCAGCCCTGTAGCTACAGCGCCGGGCGAGTCCAGTGAAACCACCAACATATCAGAGGGAGAAGGAAGTACTCCGGCTCTGGTTGGTGTCATCTCCACCGTTGCTTCATTTCTAATTAAACAACATTAAAAGCATGAAGAAAGGGCAGCGTGGTGGCGCAGTGGATCGTGCTGTTGCCTCGCAGTGAGAAGGTCCTGGATTTGAGTCCATCTGTGACCTTTCAGTTCGGGACTTTGCGTATTCTCATGTCTCCGTGGGTTCTTTCCAGGTTCTACAGCTTTCTCCCACCACCAAAAACATGCAGCTCATAGGTGAATTGGTCACTGGAAATTTTCCGTAGGTGCGACTGCGAGTGTGGCCCTGCGATGAGCTGGCGTCTCATCCAGGGTGTGCCCCACCTCCCGGCCGTGCTTTTCGATGTCGAAGTCTCGCTGGGTTCCTCCATCACCTCAGAGTGTGGTTACGCTTCAGATTGGAGTTTCACTTTTCTCCGTTGAAGTACAGAACAGGAAGCCGGGGCGTCGCGAACGCTCAGCGAGCTTCCTCTGCAGTTGGTTACAATAGCTGAAGATTTCTTCTCTTTGACATCCTTTAACACTTAGGCGGCAAACAGGAAAAAGAAACCAAAAGGTCGGTTCAGCACGAAGATACATCAGACGTTTCAGTTCTGCTAGATATTTAATCCGGTTTGTTTTTTGAAATGAAGATCAACACTGGAACAGATGGACTAAATGAAGCCTTGGTTCAGGCCTGCACGTGGTCATGCTGGCCTCTTCATGCTTTGTTTTGTCCTTGTTGTCTTTTATAAAGAGCAGCCATGTTCTTAATGCTTCATGCCTCTTAAACCAAAGGCTACCAAGACCAAAGCTGGAGCGTCCTCCACTCAAGTCAGAACTCCCAAGAAGAAAGTCAGCCGCACCTCTGAGCAGGAAACGCCAGCCGTCGGTATGTTCAACGGTCTTTACTACAAACACAGAAGAAGAAGAAAGGAATGACTGTGCACTTTAATACATGTTAACCTATTTTCTGTTCAGGCACCCTGAGGAAAAGGAATAATGAATCTGAGAAAAGTGAGATGCAAAAGAAGAGTGTGAGTTGTTTTTAAATCACAATGTATTTATTTTTATGTGACAGCTTCTAATTTTAGGCCTTGTCCTGATTGCTCAGTTGGCTGTGCTTCCTTTTTTTGTTCTTTTCAGCCTGCACCAGTGAAAAGGAAAAAAGGTGAAAGTAAACCTCCAGTAAACGTCATCAAGGAAAAGAAATCCAGAATGGCTGCAGGAGGAGAAGCTTCTGACTCGGACAGCAGTTTGGATGTCGAGAAATGGAAGAATCTGCTCCTGCAAATGACAGGTTGTGTGTGTGTGTGTGTGTCGCTGTTTGTTGTTATTTTACGTTACTTTTTTACATATCTATTCACAGAAGATTGATGTGATCATCTGATGAAAGTTGGGTTTAGAATTCTTTTAGTAAGCATTTGGTCCGATATCAGTTTCGGGGCTGCCTTTAGGCACGAAGCACGTTCTGATATTTTATTGAATTTGAACCACATCCTGCTCCAAGCCAGTGAGTTGGGCTTCTTTCCCATTCACAGTTTGAGAATAGGATGAAATCATTTTATCCCAGAGGACTCTAATCATTTGCTTTTTAAAATAAATCTGTTGAGATTCTAAGTGGCACTGAATTTAGTCACAGATGAGGCTTAATCTTTATTGTCGTCCTTTTGTGTTCAACGATTAAATATGGTTGTTGATGAACATAGTTCATCGTAGGTTCTTTTATATACAGCACATAAATTGGCCAAGACCAAAGAAATCAGATGACTCTTGGTCAATGGAACTGCTCGGGGTTTGGGGGGGAGGTTTCACATTGGAAAGAGGCAAAATAAACTTTGGACAGCTGGTTGAATTTTATTTTAAAGAATTGAAAAATGCAGAAAATAGATGACAAGACGAGAAAGACCCCCGAAAAACCCAACCATCACAAACAGATTCCATTAACAGCTGTTTTCAGAAGCTACCAACGAGAAACAATGAGTTTCCTCTTAAGGCTTTGTGTCACTGATGCTTGTTCTTTGTCCTCGCTGTGTTTACTCCGTCCGCAGATGCTGATGCAGCCAAGATGGACACAGTCAATGCTCTGGACTGCTCTGCGTCTCCACCTAAGAAAAAGAGAGTGAGGAAACCACGAAATAAGCCTCCCACAAAAACAGATAGCATGGTTCAACAGAACATGACAGAAATGCCAGCAAAGAATACTAGACCCAAAAAGAGCAGAGCAAAAAAGTCTGAACCTGTGACTTCCACCATCGTAAGCCAAGAGCAGAGCATCGACACTGAAACGGTCAAACAGCCAACGCAAACAGCGACTCTCCCCTCGCCAAAACAGACAATGAATGCCAAAAGGAAAGCTGTGGCTCCACGTGAAGAAAAAACTGATGAGACGTTGTCTAAACCCAAGAAGAAGAAAAGGGAGACAGCCGAAGGGAGTGTTAAAGAGAATAAAAAGGAGACTGGTGAAAATGGAGAAGACCATAAAGGGAAAAAGAAAATGGAGAATGAAATCATGGAGCAAGAAATTGATGATGAAACTGTGAAGCTGAAAAAGAAGGGAAAAGGACCAAAGGAGAAAGGAAAAGAGGCTGAAGAAGAAAGGAAAACGATCCAAAAAGAGAATGTTGATAATGAAGAAACTGAAGAGCAGATATTACATGAAAAGAAAGCCAAGAAAAAGAAGAAAAGTCATCATGAGGAATATTCAGAGCAGACAGCCGAAGAAGACAAGGGGAACAAGAAAAAAATTACTTTAGAAGCAAAGTCAGAGCAAAAGATTGAAGACGACAATGAAAATTTAGAGCTGGTGGCTGAAACTGTGAAAGAAAACACAGAGCCAGTAGTCAACGAAAAAGAAGTCAAGAAAAAGCAAAGCGAGGAAAATTCAGTGAGCAGAACTGAACAGTATGAGAGAAAGAAGTACAAAAAGACTGCTGAAAGTGAGGAACAGTCAGTGCAGATAGTTAAAGAAAAGAAAAAGAGAAGAAAGGATAAAGGTCATCATAATGAGCAGATAGTTGACGAAAACACAACAGAGAATTCAGAGAGCAGCGATAGGAAGATGGAGTTTGAGCAGAATACTGAAGCGAATGAAAAGAAAGAGAATTCTTCTTTGAAAAATGATTCAGTTCCACTATTTTCACCCAACCCTGAAACGCCAAGTCCTCAAATCCAGAAGAAAAAAAGTGTGTAGTCCCACCACTCCTGACAAACTGTAGTTTGGTTGTTTCTGTCTGTTTTTTTCACTTGTTAATTTCTTCTCCTCAGAGAAAAGCAAGTTGAAATCAGAAGAGGTTCAAGAAACACCTGTAGTTCCTATGCATGACCCTGAAGCGGCACGAACCCTGCTAACACCCTCACATGTCAGCCACAAAAAGGTATCTCCATACTTTTCTCTTACAGGTTGGCCATGTTACTGGTGTTTGAATTTTAAAGGGTGATTCTTCATTTGCTTAAGTAATTTTTTCTTTTTTTTTCACAGAAAAGGAAATCATCCAAGTGCTCCAAGTCATGAAAATCTTTGATTCTTTCACTTGAAAAACAGAAATGAGGAAAAACATTCCTTCTAGATATAAATATATCTTTTCTTTATTTTTTAAACTTTTGGTACTTTATTATATACTGTATGTCTTGCCCCACAAGGTGTGGCACACTGTGACATATCTAATTTGTTATCTGCTGGGTTTTTTTTTTTTTTTTACATGATATTTGTGAATACGTAATAGTATGATACATGCTATGTTTTATTTTATTAATTGGATGATCATTGAATTTTGTCTCAAACTGTTCGTCTTTCTAAAGGTTTTACACTATGGAGTTTTTACTATAACAGTAATAAACCTGAATTAGATAGTCTGTCCTAATATTAAAAAAATAATGTATCACCATTTTTTGAGTTTTATATATTTTTTTAAATGATGGCAAATGTTTGGGATTTTGTGGTATTCCTATGTTTGTGAAAAGCATGATTTGAGCACATTTAAATATTTTATACATGCGTTGAACATTGTGCTTTTAATACAAATACATGAATACAAATTTAAATGTGTTTGTGTTCTGGGTCAACTTGTCTGCCGGCGGTGTCTGCTAGATGGCGCTATAGCTGACTAAGGTTAGATAGAAATCCATCGAAGAAGAAGGGAAACCTGTTAAATCGTTGAGTGACGTATTACAGCGCGCGACAGACGACTGGTGGGAACGGCGTAATATTTCACCAGAAATAACCAGAATGTGGAGGCTGGGCAAAGTTGGTCACAAGGCATCTCGGCAAGGCACCAGCACGCACGAAATTAGGTCAAAGTGGCGAGAACAAGAAAAGGGTGAGTTTTTACATTTTAGAAAATGGTTTTTTTTAACATGTCGGGGTGTAAATATGCTGCACGATAAATAAACGAGCAAACGAATAAGGTACGGCCTCGTCTGAACGGTTCGTATTAAGCTCTCACGTAGAAAAGGTGCGACAATATTTGCATGAATATGAACGCCATTTAATTAAAATAGCTAGACTAGCTTAATGTTAATTTACGGTGTAAAAGTTACATTTAGTTAGCTAGGTAGCAAACCCCTAAACGTTTAAGATAGCTATCGGTACGTGTCTACTAGCTAAATATTGTGCTAATTAAAAATAAGTTATCTGCTATCAGCTAACTTGATATTCACTAACTCTTTAAGGTTGTTTGATTTTTAAAGAGTTCCAGAGACATGCATAATGGAAAATCATTAAAGGTCCCTTAAATATACATTTTACTATCTTCAAAAAAGTGTGGGAGATGCAAGTGTAAATGAAGTCGCTACACAGAGGCTGTCTAAAAGTGATGTTTATCACACTGCAGAACTGAGACAGGCATGGAGGGAGAGAAAACTTGTGAGCAAGAGACTCATTCTAAATGATGAAGACGAACATCTAGAAGAAATCATGGACAGAGAGTCCACGGAAAAGGTGATTCATTCATATATATTGCTTAAAGGGGTCGTGTAATAATTGCCATCTGAATCTGCCCCCCCCTCGTGTCCTTAGGACGTGGTCGCTTTGTTCCAGAATCTTCTACAGCGCGGGCCGGAGAGGGAGGCCTACCTGAAGGAACTGGCTGTCGCTCTCCGCAACCCGTCGGCACATCCCACGTTCATCGGGTACGGCGACAGCTTTGTTTCCCAGATCGTATGACTTCAGAGGACGTTATTGTCTTCTGTCTGTCTTGCCTCTAGGCAGGTGAACAGCATGCATGCTGTGATTGGCTTCCTCACTGGCGCTAACGCTACGTGCCGTATGGAGGCCATCAGGTGTCTCCACGAGCTGTCTCACTCGCCCCACCCCAACGTGGCGTTGGCTTGTCTGCCTGCATCCCCCTACCTGCTCACTTTCCTTTCAGGCCAGAGTGCCAAGTTCACGGTGAGTACCTGCTTTTAACAGTCAGTGTATTCTAATGTGTCCTATTTAAAGTTTTTTTTTTTGACATTACACATGTGTACGCAGGAGCTGTGTCTCTACACGCTCGGTAATTTATGCCCGGAGGGGGATCACGTGAAAGAGAAGCTCTTGGCCCAGGGACTCGTACCGGCGCTGGCCCACTGTATAGAGGTAATGTCTTGTAATGATCCTTAAACACCGACGCTGTTGCTTACTTCAGTGTTAAATGAAAAACGTGTCTCTTGACGCTCGTCTGTGTTCAGAACCACAGACATAATCATTTAGTGGTGGAGGCTGTGGGATTCGCCTTATTTCAGCTCCTCTATGCCAACGACGGAGCGGAGAAAATAACTAAGTAAGCGCTCTATTGATCCACCGAATTATCTCTCTGTATACGCTTCTGAGTATTTTGCCCCGATGAAAGGCAGTCGGCTGTATCGTCCTCCTCTGTGTCCACAGGATGGTCCTGGCGTCCAGCTTGCCTTTAATGGTGATATCGGTCCTAACTCCTAACCGAAGGTTTGCCGTGGCGCCTGCCATCGAGTGTGCGTGGTGTCTGCACTACCTCGCCAGCAGGTGGGAGTTGAGTGTCGGCGTAGTGTCTGTTATATTTGCTCCGTTGTCCTTGTATTTGATTATTCCACCAAAGGTGTGGTTCCAGTTCTGATTCTTTCTCTCTCTGGCTTTCCTTTCGCACCGAAGCGTCGAGCACGGTGGAGCGCTGCTGGCTCACGGGGCCTTGTCGCAGTGCGTTGCTCTGTTGGTGGCTCTGGGTGGAGTGATTGCTAAAGGAAAGAAACACGAAGGACTGGAGCTTGTAAGGAACGTCGTTGATCGAATCTAATACCTATTCCTTTATTAAGCCACTTGCTGTTCAAATGCTGACTGACAGATTTGAGCCATTGATTTTTCTTTATGTACCTGTAGCTGTTTTTCTGATGCGTGCGTAAATGAAGGCGTACAGATATTTGCAGCATTATTGAAGGAAACGAATCGGTGACTCTTGTACTGGAATGTAGAAAATCAAAGTATTTTCTAAACGAAGCATTTCATTAGAAAATCAGCCAAAATTCAGAACGCAGTATCCGCCTGCTGACGCAAACCTGTCGCGACAAAAATGATTTCTGGCTTCTGAACTGACATTTCCAATGTGTTCTCTCGCACTAGCTCATCTGTCCTCTGCTGAGGTGCGTGGGGAACCTCGTGTCCTCCTGCTCGACTGAAAACCTGAGCGCTCACGTGGCCGACGTTCGCATTGTGGTCGTCTTGAGCACGATCGTAAAGGTCTACCTGCAAACCCAGCCGGCGTTGGCCAAAGAAGGAGCCTGGGTGCTCAACAACCTCACAGGTTTGAGCAGTTTATTGGAAGTAGCATGATTTCCTCTCTCAATCTAAGACTAAGGTTTCTGCACCACCCTGAACGAAAGGAGAACGGGGGGGTGCAGGAACAGGTTCCACCTCTAGAGGATTTACATGTTTGTTGGGAGTTTGTTCAGTGCATGTTGTGTCTTGTTGCTGCAGCTCACTCCAGTACTTTCTGCTCTGCTCTGATGACTCACAACTTGATCCCTGGACTGATCATTCTTCCCTTCTCCCAAGACATCAATACCATGGTAAAGCCAAACACATGGTTATGATGACTCATGTGTGTGTGTCTGTGTGTGCGTGTGTGTGATCTGCTTTTTTATAGTCCATTTCTCACACCATGTTCTCTAAAGCTTGCTTGTCCTTCCTGTTGAACTTAGATAATGAGGGTTATAGCAAACATCGTCCACAATAAGAAGGAGTTCTGTGTCCAACTGGCCCATCTCGGGCTGCTGCCTGCGCTCTGTGCCACGCTGAGAATGGGCCACCACGAGATGGTGACCCTGAGTATGGATGTCCTGTTCATGCTGATAACGAGTGCGCCGCAGGTAAATTGGTGAAACCGTCACGGCTATGACGCTGCGCAAAGAAAACAAAGAAATGACACTTTACCAAACTGCTGTCAGTGTGGAAGCTTTTAGCAAAGTTATTCCTTCCCCAGGTGGCTGAGGCGTTTGTGAGACAAGGAGGGCGTCCCCATCTGGAAGCCATTCAGTGCAGCAGTGAGGGAGAGGTCCGACAAAAGGCCACGCATCTCCTGGAGCACCTACTGCCCGGCTCAGCCTAGAGCTCGCTGGGGAGTTTTGTGCAATTTGTCATTGTCGAATTTGTACTAATTGCAAATGTGTTTTTATTGCATATTTATGCAATCTGTGTAATGAAGTGAATATTGAAGGTCATTTTTTATACCTTGAATGGTGAATATTGAAGGTCATTTTTTATACCTTGAATGTTATCTGCTGCTATTTTGATCTCCTTCAGTATTGTGATCACTGGTATTTTAATGTGTATAATTGTATTTTTGTAATACCAGAGATTCGGTATGTTTTCTCACGTTGCTTGTGTAAGAGGACAGCTGCAGGATGTACGGGGGCTGGATTTATAGGAGCTGTAAATATCTGCTGGAAACACATTTTTTTATATTTATGTATTTTGAGCCAGTAATGCTCTACCTTTTATGACGATTAAATATTTATCACATTGTGTTTTTCTTTGTGGTGATAAGTCAAGTACGCTGTTATATTTTAAATTAAACTTGAACCGTGTGATGAAGATGAGGCTTGAATGTGATGGTGGTTCAAGTCTTCCATCTCAAGACATAAAAGTGAGACAATCCGGAACAAAACACTTTAAATTTAAGGTGCAGCCTTTAAATTATTTAATCCAGTTACTGATAACTCCCTTCAGATATTTGCTGACTGGGTTGTATTGAGCAATACCCCCCTGCCCCCCCCTCTCAGATTTCCCCACTTCCTTCCTTTGCCCCGCCCGCAACATTCCCTTCCCGTCATTGTTCGCACGGCTCCTCTGCACTAGCTCCGTTACTTCTACTTTAAATAATAAAACGACTATTCCGTCGCCTTGGATCTACTTGGGCTTTGTAGTTTTGCTTCCTCTCGTCCAACTTGCCAAACGTTCTCGTGTTTCCTGGCGATGGAAGGTCGGGAAACAACAACAACAACAAAGCATGGGAATCCGGAAGCGGACCAAAGGCTGCTGAATTCCAGCAAACCTCTTCATCGCTTCGTCCAGAAAGAACCCAGAAGTCTCGGGGTAACAAATCTAAAACTAAACGAGTATTAATGCCTCGGATGAGAGGAGATTCATGCACCAGAGAGCAGCTCTCATCCATCCTTCCTCCCCCCAGATTGTCATCTTGATCTTCGGCTGTGCTGAGCTGCTGATGGGGATTCACCTGGCCGGAGAAGAGCTGCAAACTTCCAGCGAGCTCTACACTCCGTTCTGGGAGGGAGTCCTGGTACACACGTTGCATTTATTCAGCCTCAGTCATGTGAATGTTAGAGAATGGAGATCGATCATCTGTCGGTGCGAAGAAAAGGACTGTTTATTTTATTAAGTCAAGTGTGCGGGGTTTAAAGTACCCACGTAATCTGTACAAAAGAGTGTATGTGATTTGTTATTTTTTTTTAATGTTTTTCTTTTTTAAGTTTCTTATCTGTGGAAGCCTGTCAATCTACACGGAGTTACATCCATCCAAGAAGATGGTAGGAAGATATATATATACACAAATACACTGTATATCCCTGTATATATCACCGTATGCTGTTATTTAGTTGTCGTCGTCCTCTCTTTCGGTCCTAATAATTCTCCACCTGTTGTTCCCCAGGTGACTGTGTGTTTATCCATGTACGTGGTCACTATATTTGGAATTGTAGTTTCAGTTGGCCACAGAATACACAGCTTTGCCGGTTACACCTACAGTAGATATAGATCCTGGGGGGAAAATGATGAATACTACTCGTACAGAGTGGTGAGTTTAAGCATGTATTTATTAAACTGAACAAAAATACACATTTTGTTTAAGTATATATTAATTTCTATAGCTCGCGGCGCCTCAGGCAGCTTCACAGTCTTACAGCTACTTCTGTCTTTCTTCAGAACCAGGTGTTTTGTGTCGAGGCGATACTGTGCACTTACTCTCTGTGCGTGTCGGTGCTCCTCATCTTCCTGTGTGTCATCTCACGTTTAGCGCTGAAGTCCACACGCACTCAGGTAAGCCTGCGTTTCACTGTTACTTCATTTGAAACGCGTGAAAAAGAGAAATTCATGAGTGAAATCTAAACCCTTGGCTCGAGGCGTACTTGACCAGTTTGCATTTTTTTTAATATTGGGATGTTTTCCTATTCAGCCTTTATTTTACAAAAAAAATAAAAAATAAAAAGCCTCTGGGAATAAAAGCAGCAACCTCAATAAGCAACATTAACAATCGGTCAAGAAATCGGTGAAAGAAATCTAAATCTAAAAACAGCGTGACAAATCTCAGCAACCCAACCCAATAGCTGAAGCCATACAAGTAACTAACTGTACTTACCGGTAGTTACTTCTGACTAGCTGTGTCATTCTGTTGATCTACAGGTGATTCTGCAGTGCATCCCAGCCCCGCAGAGTGAGGCGACGTCAAACTGACACCTTTTTTGAATAATTATTATTATTTGAGAGAGACGGAGCTGGAAGAAGGGAGAGGGAAGTCCGGGCTTCCCTGCGCCCGGTTGAAGATGGATGCATGGCTGAGCGTTCCTGCAGCACACTTACTCTGTGAAAGCCGATGATTCTGTACCGATATTCTTTTGTTACATGTCAGTGTTACACTTGGAAGCAGGAGCTCCAGCTGGGTGGTGGAAGCCGCAACATTTTACACGCACTTATAAGGGAACATTAAAACCACTAGACTTATATGCACTTATTGTGTGGGTTAGAAAACACTTTGGTACAACACTTTCAATCAAATGCTCAAGATTAGGACCCAAGTTGGTACTGATAATAATCAGTGGTCAGTTGATTAACTCTGCAGTGAAGTTATCGTCTAACCCTAATGCGCATTAAATAGAAAATAATGCGCAGTGTTTTCTGTAAAGTACGAGAGAGGCCCATCCTTTGATATTTATATTAAAGTTCATCAAAATTATATTTTCCTACTGTCCCTTTTTTTTTATTGTTGGTCAGTCACTGTAAGCCTGATCCTTATGCAATCACTATTTCTGATCATTATCTACAGTATTATTACAGTATGTGCAATTTAGACTAGCTTCCCATGATGTATACGATTAGATATTTTAGTGCGACTCTGGATGAAGAAGCAGATTGTTTTTTTTTACCTGCGAATGTGTGAAACAGTGAGAGAGACATCCTTGAATAATGAAGGCCCGGGTTGTGGCTGCTTTTTAGATCCAGCTTCAGCTTTCGCTTTATCTGGTGCAATAAATGTGATGTTAAAGTGTCTTTGTTAAAAATAAACGGAATAAATTAAATGATTCTTAGAATGATGATGTTCCTCAAAACATACCACAACACACATCAGACAGTTTGCACCTACGATAATTTAACTTATTAAAATATTGATCACATATGTACACGTTATCCTGTCTGCAATTAGATTTCAACACACCAAATTGGACATTTGCTAAATGACAGTTGAATTATTCTTGTGCTCCCAATCTAATCAGCATCAGAACTTTGCTTGCTCTGACTCACGTTGGTGTTTTAAAAATACTCTGTTTTTTTAGTGCCTCTTCTATTCTATTCCCATGTTTGATTTCCCTTTGAGTTTTTACTTTGATCATTGGACTTTGTCTTACAACCCTTCCGTATTGTATTTCCCCACAACTATTGGGTAAGCGCTTTGGCAACACTGGAGCCCAAATGGCAGAAAACCGGCAACCAACAACATTTGAGTCTTTTCATTTATTTGCAGTCACTTCACCGAGTAGACAAACAGCAGTTCAAGCCTCCCTCTGGTGTCGGCCTTAAACGGGAACTCCATGTGTGTGTGTGTACTTTAATTTTTAATGTTCACAGTCTCTAATAGAGATAGCTGGCAGTGTGCAGAGACTCCATAGACGCCTGGTCAGCCGAGCCGGTGGGCTTGTACTGCCCTTTGGAGGCAAGGCCATTGATCTGAAGAGAGTTAGGGCAAAGTCAAATGGAAATGTATAATGATTAAACCACAGTATTGCAACTCCGAATTTCTAATCATTTACAAATCAGCGGGATAACGCAAGACGAGAGACATGCAACAGCCCGTTGTGTTCACAGTTCACAACTTCATTGTGAACCAATAACTGGCTTCCATTCATGTTTAGAAATAGCTGCTCACGCCTTCTGAGACTTACTTTGGCCCTTTTGCAGAAAGCGTCCTGTGCAGCTTTCTTGTTCGCCGCTTTACCCTGCCAGGCTGCGAGAGCCGAGGCCTGGAGAGCACGGCCGTAAGAGAAGGTCAGATTCCAGGGGCGATGGAGGGACACCTGGTTGATGGCGTTCAGGTTGAGGGAGGCCTCCTCCTCACTCTGACCTCCGGACAGGAAGCAGATGCCTAGAAAGACGCAAAGCACCTTGGAAATACGGAGAAGTCCTCCCTCTGTTAAATGGAAGGTCTGGCCTCGGCACACTCACCGGGCACAGCAGCGGGGACAGTACGCCTCAGGGCTGTTACTGTAGCCATGGCAACCTCCTGAGGAGAGTACTTTTTGGGGCAAGCCTGTCCAGCAGTCACCATGTTGGGCTTCAGCAGAGTCCCCTCCAGGTACACGTGGTGGTCAGACAGAGCCTTGTACACCGCAGCCAGAACCTAAAAGGTGGACGGGCTCATTTATTGCAATGCATTATGGGCCGCTTTAAAATATTACGTGGCAGAATGACTTAAATCAGACGAACCAACCTTCTCTGTGGCAAACTGGCAGCGCTGAAGATCATGATCTCCATCCGGGAGGATTTCTGGCTCCACAATAGGCACGAGGCCATTCTGGTGAAGCACAAAACACATCGGTAACTCGCACCCAACATTTTTCACACTCAAAATGCGCGTCGTTTTTTTTTTTTTTAATTGGCACATGGCCGTAAACACCTTCTGGCAGATGCTGGCATATCTGGCAAGGACGTTGGCATTCTCGGCAATCGCAAGAGAGGATGGACAGCTGTCCGAGATCTTGAGGACACATCGCCACTTGGCGAAGTCGCAGCCATCCTTCTTATACTGGGCGCAGCGGTCGGCCAGGCCCGTAAGACCTACAGGGACGCGGTGAGACACAGATTAGTAGAGTGGGAGAACCTTTTCTGCGTCAAGTTGCTGAAACCGCCACAGAAATGTAGAGATTTGGAAGTAAATATTTCCTTTCTTCTATGCTCTGAATTGCATCTCGTACCTTGTGTGGTGGTCTCGTCGTCTGTTCCGCTCAGGACAGCCGTGCCTTTGTCCACCTGATGAAAGAGATACAGACAAAGCCCCCCAACTTAGAGAAAGTCATCAAGTAGAAGACTTCCAACCTTCTCTTACACGGTCCTCACCTTGATGCCGACAACAATGCCCTTCTCCTTGATGACCTCGGGGAAGAGCTTGCCGTTGTCTGACTTCTGATAGAGCGTCTCATGGAAGAAGATGACCCCGCCTACAGAGTCAGAGATGGAAGGATCGGAGGAGAAAAGAAGATCACGGAAGGAGCGACGGTTCTCCTCGGTGTTGTCCACGCTGATTTTCTGGAGACGCTTTCCCATGGTTCCTGGCGGTAGAGAGCGCGTGCAATTATTGATCTGCACACACTTTGCAGGCCGCCTTCCTCCATTGACGGAGAACTTGGGACCAGACCTGTGGACTCATCTGCGGCCAGGACTCCCTTTCCTGGCGCCACGATCCTCTGAGCGATGTCGGAGAGTTCCTTCTTCTCCTCCGGACACAGGTGCGGGAACTGGTGAGTCATCCTAAAAAAAAATGTAAGAGACAAGTTACTTCACAGGAAATCAGAAACGCTACAAGACTGAGGAAAGTATGCGGAAGGCATCATTCTCCAAATACAGCGAGCGAACGGATCTCTTGTGCAACGTCTGTAAATATTTGGTTCATACGATTGAACTTTGGCCCTCACACAGATAAGTCCTGCATTTATGTATAGGACGCAATAAATGTTCAGTCGACTAAAAGATACGTTCTGATTGGCTGAAAGTATATTTCAAAGTATATTTAGAGTTGCAAAAGTACATCTCAGCCGATGGTGGGAGGGTTAATGCGCCAAGTTAACGCAGTTGTGCGAAGTTTCTGCCTGCTGGAAACGTTCGGGTTTAACCCCATTACATGCTTCCAATCCCGCACGCCTCGAAACTGCAGGAATCCCAAGCGCGCAAATTGTTGCACACATGAAATGCCTCCATGCGTAATCTTCAGCGGTAAGAATATTTAAACGTCTCCAGGTTTAAAATGACTCACCTGAGAGGGCTTTGTGCAGCTGTGATGCGCAACAAAAATGACAAACGGCTTCCGTAGTCTCTTTTCTAGAGTCGGACTGAACGAGGGAGGCTGGGGACGCTGCGTAAAGCTGTATTTATGTCCTGCGCGCTCGAGTCGTGACGTGACGTGGCGGGGCGTGGAATCACGCTATCGCGGACTGAACTGGCGGTGTTTACGCGGTTTACTGCGTCAATACGCGTCTGTGTACTAAAGAAAAGTCATGTCCGCAACTTGGCCGATTAGTTGAGGACGAAGGGAACATGAATGTGTCGCTTGAGAAGTTTGAAATGTCTGAAAACAAGCGACACCTCCATTTTATTTATTTTTGCTTCATGTTGCTTCACGATGACGATAGAGATCTGCTGCGATGTTGCAAATCAGGTTCCTTTGTTTCCTTGTCCTGGTGCAACCGTTTTGTGCAACATGCTATAATAAACCTGCAAGGCGTATGCCGAATGTGTTTGCATGATTTCATAAACACGTGTGCAAATCAGATGTTAAAACACTAAAAACTAGAAAACAACAATCAGAGATTGCAGACCCTCCCTCCAATAGACTGTTCGATCTTGTGAGACAGTAAACAGGGCTTCCGGATCAGAGGAGCCAAACCTGCTCTAGCTTGCTGCTCCGGAACGTACTACAAGACTCCTTCTGGACTCTTTTTCCCATCATGCCATTGGTGTCCTTCCCTCTTAAAGTGGCAGTTTACAGCACAGGCACAATTCCAGATGTAAAAATAATTCTAGAATCTGGATCCAGATCCGGATCAACGCCATTCTCGGGGAGGACCGAGCCACGGACAGAACCTTGCTTGTGTAAAAATTTCAAGTCGATTGGGTTACTAGTTTTTGAGTTATGCGCTCGGACAGACAAACAGACAAACAGACAGACAAACGCACCCAATTGCAATACCCTCGCTTCCGCTTCGGCAAGGGTAAAAATAAATTACTGCACTAGAAGTAATATGGCAGAAGAGTACAGGCTTTCAGTGAGGGCCTTAATTTACATAAGGGCTTCAACAGATAGTGATATTTGAACCGGTGGGATTGAGAAAACCTGGTTTTGCGTAATCTGGACTATGCTCTCTGTGCAATGTATTTAGTGGAGTTACGTTTCTGTCCTTCAATCTCTTTTTTTCCCCTGACTACCAAACTTCTAAGACATTTTAAAATCGGCAAGTCCTGTAACCACCAAGCTGAACCACAAGTTAATTTAGAATTTACATAAGTGAGGACCACCACATTTTTCAAAAGGGAACCATGTAATTCTTTTATTCTCTCAAACATCAGGATCTGTTTTTTGATTGTACACTTTCATCATTTTGTTTCCTCCTGAATGGATTTACTGGGATTGTAGGCCAGCCGACCTTTAAATGTTGCGGTAAATCTACCCGGGTAGGTACGGCATCAACTCTTTGACGGACCACCATTCTGTCAGCAAAGCACTGTCAGCAAAATGAGAGCTGCATACCGGGGACCATGCTGGAGGTTGCCTGTCAGCTCGCCCGGTGTTGAACACCCACTGCCTGTGACGTTCAGGCCTTTTTGCCCTTGTTGGGGAATCTGTAATTGTGATATTAACTAATATGACCTATGATGCCACATCCTGTATTAAAGGGAACATTTTATGAAAAACTCACTTTTCCCATGTTTCTACTCTAATATTTGGTGGTTTCAGGTCATTATCAACCAGAAAACTGCTAAATTAAACAATCCAGTCAATCCTGTGTAGTTTGCGTAGTTCTGTAACCAAGTATTGAAACACATCCGACAGTACTCTCCCCCGTTGTGACGTCGCATCATAGTCTGTATCATGATATCACGGGGGGAGCATGATAGGTCTGTATCATGCTTCCCCCGTGTCTGCGTTCCGCTCTCCCTGTGGCTCGTGCACGTGTCGAAGAAGAAGAAAAACAGAGTGGATAAAGTTTATTTTTGGTGGTAATGTTCCGGTAAAAATTGCAAAAATGTCTTAGTGTAAGCTAAAACATCACCTTACCGGTTACCATGGTGGCGTGCCTGGGAACTGCGTTAACTTGTGGAAAACGGGTATAATATGTGACCTTTAATCAGTCCTTCTCTCCTATCTTATTTTTGGTTTGTCGTCAGGATCTATGGCCTTGTTCAACACTTACTTGTGAAGCGTAATGCCCATAGCCTTACTTTTATCATGCTTGTAATGATAACAGTTAATGGCGTGTGCGTACTTTAATTTTTAATGTTCACAGTCTCTAATAGAGATAGCTGGCAGTGTGCAGAGACTCCATAGACGCCTGGTCAGCCGAGCCGGTGGGCTTGTACTCCCCTTTGGAGGCAAGGCCATTGATCTGAAGAGAATTAAGGCAAAGTCAAATGGAAATGTATAATGATTAAAACACAGCATTGCAACTCCGAATTTCTAATCATTTACAAGTCAGCGGGATAACGCAAGGCGAGAGACATGCAACAGCCCGTTATGTTCAGAGTTCCCAACTTCATTGTGAACCAATAACTGGCTTCCATTCATGTTTAGAAATAGCTGCTCACGCCTTCTGAGACTTACTTTGGCCCTTTTGCAGAAAGCGTCCTGTGCAGCTTTCTTGTTCGCCGCTTTACCCTGCCAGGCTGCGAGAGCCGAGGCCTGGAGAGCACGGCCGTAAGAGAAGGTCAGCTTCCAGGGGCAATGGAGGGACACCTGGTTGATGGCGTTCAGGTTGAGGGAGGCCTCCTCCTCACTCTGACCTCCAGACAGGAAGCAGATGCCTGGAAAGACGCAAAGCACCTTGGAAATACGGAGAAGTCCTCCCTCTGTTAAATGGAAGGTCTGGCCTCGGCACACTCACCAGGCACAGCAGCGGGGACAGTACGCCTCAGGGCTGTTACTGTAGCCATGGCAACCTCCTGAGGAGAGTACTTTTTGGGGCAAGCCTGTCCAGCAGTCACCATGTTGGGCTTCAGCAGAGTCCCCTCCAGGTACACGTGGTGGTCAGACAGAGCCTTGTACACCGCAGCCAGAACCTAAAAGGTGGACGGGCTCATTTATTGCAATGCATTATGGGCCGCTTTAAAATATTACGTGGCAGAATGACTTAAATCAGACGAACCAACCTTCTCTGTGGCAAACTGGCAGCGCTGAAGATCATGATCTCCATCCGGGAGGATTTCTGGCTCCACAATAGGCACGAGGCCATTCTGGTGAAGCACAAAACACATCGGTAACTCGCACCCAACATTTTTCACACTCAAAATGCGCGTCGTTTTTTTTTTTTTTTTAATTGGCACACGGCCGTAAACACCTTCTGGCAGATGCTGGCATATCTGGCAAGGACGTTGGCATTCTCGGCAATCGCAAGAGAGGATGGACAGCTGTCCGAGATCTTGAGGACACATCGCCACTTGGCGAAGTCGCAGCCATCCTTCTTATACTGGGCGCAGCGGTCGGCCAGGCCTGTAAGACCTACAGGGACGCGGTGAGACACAGAGTAGTAGAGTGGGAGAACCTTTTCTGCATCAAGTTGCTGAAACCGCCACAGAAATGTAGAGACTTGGAAGTAAATATTTCCTTTTCTCTATGCTCCGAATTGCATCTCGTACCTTGTGTGGTGGTCTCGTCGTCTGTTCCGCTCAGGACAGCCGTGCCTTTGTCCACCTGATGAAAGAGATACAGACAAAGCCCCCCAACTTAGAGAAAGTCATCAAGTAGAAGACTTCCAACCTTCTCTTACACGGTCCTCACCTTGATGCCGACAACAATGCCCTTCTCCTTGATGACCTCGGGGAAGAGCTTGCCGTTGTCTGACTTCTGATAGAGCGTCTCATGGAAGAAGATGACCCCGCCCCCGCACTCAGAGATGGAAGGATCGGAGGAGAAAAGAACGTCACGGAAGAAGCGACGGTTCTCCTCGGTGTTGTCCACGCCGATTTTCTGGAGACGCTTTCCCATGGTTCCTGGCGGTAGAGAGCGCGTGCAATTATTGATCTGCACACACTTTGCAGGCCGCCTTCCTCCATTGACGGAGAACTTGGGACCAGACCTATGGACTCATCTGTGGCCAGGACTCCCTTTCCTGGCGCCACGATCCTCTGAGCGATGTCGGCGAGTTCCTTCTTCCTCTCCGGACACAGGTGCGGGAACTGGTGAGTCATCCTAAAAAAAAATGTAAGAGACAAGTTACTTCACAGGAAATCAGAAACGCTACAAGACTGAGGAAAGTATGCGGAAGGCATCATTCTCCAAATACAGCGAGCAAACGGATCTTTTGTGCAACGTCTGTAAATATTTGGTTCATATGATTGAACTTTGGCCCTCACACAGATAAGTCCTGCATCTATGTATAGGACGCAATAAATGTTCAGTCGACTAAAATATACGCTCTGATTGGCTGAAAGTGTGGCGTTGGGAATATGGGGCCAAACGGTCCGACCTTTGCCAACAACGCCACTTCAGGACTTGCAACCTAAAGATCTACTTAATTCGTTCCGTTGGTCCCCAGCTCGTTTTAGCAGGTTTCCCCAACCATAGGTCCGCTCAGTGACGACCAGCACGGCATTCAACAATTCCTAACATTTACCAACACTCCAAAAACAAGCTTTGCGTTAAAAACCCTATAAACACGCAAAAGAAAAGGAGAGACACGACAGTGACAGTCTACGACCAACCCGCCTCCGAGACAGGGAAAACACAAATGAGGACCTGGAACGGGAGGGGAAGCACCTATATACGCCCCCCCCCCCCCCCAATCAGTGGTAAATGGGCCACAGGTGCTCCCTCCCACACCTGCCTGCCCAATTAACTCCAATCATCCGGTTACAAAAGTATATTTCAAAGTATATTTAGAGGTGCAAAAGTACATCTCAGCCGATCGTGGGAGGGTTAATGCGCCAAGTTAACGCAGTTGTGCGAAGTTTCTGCCTGCTGGAAACGTTCGGGTTTAACCCCATTACATGCTTCCAATCCCGCACGCCTCGAAACTGCAGGAATCCCAAGCGCGCAAATTGTTGCACACATGAAATGCGTCCACGCGTAATCTTCAGCAGTAAGAATATTTAAACGTGTCCAGGTTTAAAACGACCCACCTGAGAGGGCTTTGTGCAGCTGTGATGCGCAACAAAAGTGACAAACGGCTTCCGTAGTCTTTTTTCTAGAGTCGGACTGAACGAGGGAGGCTGGGGACGCTGCGTAAAGCTGTATTTATGTCCTGCGTGCTCGAGTCGTGCCGTGACTGTTACAGGACCTGACGTAATGCTTGTCAGCACCGACACGAACAGTGACGTGGCGGGGCGTGGAATCACGCTATCGCGGACTGAACTGGCGGTGTTTACGCGGTTTACTGCATCAATACGCGTCTGTGTACTAAAGGAAAGTCCTGTCCGCAACTTGGCCGATTAGTTGAGGACGAAGGGAACATGAATGTGTCGCTTGAGAAGTTTGAAATGTCTGAAAACAAGCAACACCTCCATTTTATTTATTTTTGCTTCATGTTGCTTCACGATGACGATAGAGATCTGCTGCAATGTTGCAAATCAGGTTCCTTTGTTTCCTTGTCCTGGTGCAACTGTTTTGTGCAACATGCTATAATAAACCTGCAAGGCGTATGCCGAATGTGTTTGCATGATTTCATAAACACGTGTGCAAATCAGATGTTAAAACACTAAAAACTAGAAAACAACAATCAGAGATTGCAGACCCTCCCTCCAATCGACTATTCGATCTTGTGAGACAGTAAACAGGGCTTCCGGATCAGAGGAGCCAAACCTGCCCTAGCTTGCTGCTCCGGAACGTACTACAAGACTCCTTCTGGACTCTTTTTCCCATCATGCCATTGGTGTCCTTCCCTCTTAAAGTGGCACAGGCACAATTCCAGATGTAAAAATAATTCTAGAATCTGGATCCAGATCCGGATCAACGCCATTCTCGGGGAGGACCGAGCCACGGACAGAACCTTGCTTGTGTAAAAATTTCAAGTCGATTGGGTTACTAGTTTTTGAGTTATGCGCTCGGACAGACAAACAGACAAACAGACAAACAGACAGACAAACGCACCCAATTGCAATACCCACGCTTCGGCGAGGGTAAAAATAAATTACTGCACTAGAAGTAATATGGCAGAAGAGTACAGGCTTTCAGTGAGGGCCTTAATTTACATAAGGGCTTCAACAGATCGTGATATTTGATTCTTTTATTCTCTCAAACATCAGGATCTGTTTTTTGATTGTACACTTTCATCATTTTGTTTCCTCCTGAATGGATTCACTGGGATTGTAGGCCAGCCTAACTTTAAATGTTGCGGTAAATCTACCCGGGTAGGTACGGCATCAACTCTTCGATGTACCACCATTCTGTCAGCAAAGCACTGTCAGCAAAATGAGAGCTGCATACCGGGGACCATGCTGGAGGTTGCCTGTCAGCTCGCCCGGTGTTGAACACCCACTGCCTGTGACGTTCAGGCCTTTTTGCCCTTGTCGGGGAATCTGTAATTGTGATATTAACTAATATGACCTATGATGCCACATCCTGTATTAAAGGGAACTCACTTTTCCCATGTTTCTATTCTAATATTTAGTGGTTTCAGGTGATTATCAACCAGAAAACTGCTCAAGTAAACAATCCAGTCAATCCTGTGTAGTTTGCGTAGTTCTGTAATCAAGTATTGAAACACATCCGACAGTACTCTCCCCCGTTGTGACGTCGCATCATAGTCTGTATCATGATATCACGGGGGGAGCATGATAGGTCTGTATCATGCTTCCCCCGTGTCTGCGTTCCGCTCTCCCTGTGGCTCGTGCACAAGTTGAAGAAGAAGAAAAACAGAGTGGATAAAGTTTATTTTTGGTGGTAATGTTCCGGTAAAAATTGCCAAAAATGTTTTAGTGTGTGCTAAAACATCACCTTACCGGTTACCATGGTGGCGTGTCTGGGAACTGCGTTAACTTGTGGAAAACGGGTATAATATGTGACCTTTAATCAGTCCTTCTCTCCTATCTTATTTTTGGTTTGTTTGTAATGATAACAGTTAATAGCAAAGCACTGTGGTGCGAAAGACTCTTAACCTCTGCCATCTTTGTTATTAGCTGCCTCCCAGCATGTTCTGAATGTTTAGCAATGTAGGTTCTCCTCCAGGACAGAGGGTGGCGCTGTTTCCTCACATAGAGAAACCCACTCGGTAGGAGAACGCTTCCGTTTCCGAGAGGCAAAGAGCCGCATCTAACAGCAGCCACAGAGGGATTTCTTTTTATATTGATAAAAAAACAAACGTTTGCATTCATAGCGGTACGATTTCTGTAATGTGTTAATGATGTTGATAATATTTCAGATCAAGTGCATCGTCGGATCTGATAGGAAGTTATCTTGAGCGTCTACAGTACTTAGCAATATGCTAACGTTAGCCCAACAGTGCACTGACTAATTCAATCGGTTTGCTCAGTTTTTAAATGATATAAATACTTTTGTGTTTAATCAGAAGTGAATCACGCAGAGAGCAGATACGCAAAGTGTCAGAGTAAACACAAATGCAGTTTGGAACGCATCCCGGTAACTTCGTGAGCAACTTGTTATGATCAGAATCACCCGCGTCATTCCTTATTGTCTCTCTTTTCTTTCCAGGGATGTCGGGACAGAAGCGTCCTGCAGACCCCAGTGGTCCCTCGTCCTCCGGTGCTCCCCCTGAGAAACGCAGGGAGAGGGAGGGAGAGGACGGGGGACCGGGAGTCAGCGCTGCTGCCGGGGGGAGCACCGCGGTGGAGACTGTCATCAAGCTGGGAGGAGTGTCCAACTCAGTGAGTCCCCTGTCCCCGTCCCCGTCCCCCATTGTTCCACTATGCTGTTACGATATTTATTTTCTTTTTGTGTTCGTGGTTGAATAATGTCTTTTTCAGGAAGAACAAGACATCAAGGCTCTCCAAGCTAAGAATAGGAAATTGGGGGAAGCTCTTGATTTAAGACAGGTGAGCCAACTCAAATACTCCACAACCAAGAAGCTGTGCTTGTTCGGAGAAAAATAGAATTTTTTTTGGGGGTTCTCAGGTGATTGAGGATGAATTGCGGGAGCGAATTGAGAGACTGGAGACCCGCCAAGCCACTGATGATGCTAGCCTTCTGATTCTCAATCGATACTGGAACCAGGTAAAAGTTCAGACGAGGAAACCGAAGCCAGATTCACTTGTTAAAAGTGATCCGTCTTCTTTCCTACACAGATTAAATAGTCCTAATGTGATGCTGTTCTTCTTTCCCTTAGTTTGATGAAAATGTTCAACTTACCATCAGGCGCTACGACAGAACAAGCAGTGAACCTGAGAAATGTCAAGCAGGTGAGGGACGGAACCTCAAGCCGGACACTCCAGAGCCTGATGGAGACTCCAACCAGGAGAGGGCCAAGGACAGAGGTAAAAACTGAGCTGGACACAGGCCACAATCAAAACAGACTCGACTTAGCCCCGAAACCTCTTCTGATGGTGTCACTCAGGCCAACAGGGAGAAGCAGCAAACTCTTTCCTGGCCACGCTGGCAAGCAGCAGCAGCGAGGAGATGGAGGCCGAGCTGCAGGAGAGGGTGGAGTCCAGCCAGAAGCAGGCCGCCCACGTGGTGGAGATCTGCGAGTGTCTGAAGAGCACCGTGGACCGGCTGAAGGCAGAGCGAGACTCTGGACGCGGTGAGAACAAACGGACACGATGAGGCACAGCTGGACTGCATAACGGATTTAGTTTGTGTGATGACAGCCGTAAAGTGTGATTCTGTTGCTTTTCATTCCAGAGGGGACTTTATGGCTGGCAGCTTCCAAACTCAGTGCCCTCCTGGCCACTGAAAATGAGCGATTGCAGCAGCTGACAGAGGACCTGAAGCTGAAGCACAGTCACATGACAAGTGAGGTACAAATTCATTCGTCCTCATTCCTCGCGTTTCTCCTCGGAATTGAATGAAAACGATATATGGTTGACCAGTACAAGAGAACAACATGGCAGTGTTTAGCGACACTGAAGATCTGCCATCATTCAAGTATTTCAGGCAACGTTTTATAAATGGCTTCCAACAATAAAGATCAGCGGTTTCAAAACAAAAGAGCCAGGAGCAACTTTTATTGAGAGAGAGAGAGAGAGAGAGAGAGGTGTTGTTACTCAAAGAAATGCTGTTCTAGGTCCAGCAATCATGTTATTAGCGCAGATAAGGAAGGAGGTCGGGATCTCGCTGTTCCCAAAAACTATTTGTGGGGGATAAGACTGATTGCTACTCCCCACTGAGTGCAAGCAAAAACAAAAAACGTCAGAAAGAGTCAGAAGTGAAAAGTTCACTGGATGTCTCGCGCTGGGCCTCAAACTTAGCGAGTACATTGTTCAGTATTGCTCTGTGAGCGCCTTAAGAAGCGTAACGCGTCTCCGTCACTGCCTCGTCCAGTCCCGGCCTCTGGGTCGTGCAGCCAACAAAGCGGACCAGCGCGTGGGCGAGCTTCAGGTCCTGATCGAGGAGCTCCAGTGGGACACGGAGAAGATCCGCCGGCGGGAAAACCGACTGAACGCACACCTGATTGAGATCCTGGAGAGGGTGAGGACGTGTTTTCTGTGCGTGTCATGAAAATGTTCTCACGTTTGCACCAGAGAATGTTGTACCCACTCACCTGTAATTCACCCTCAGGTGAACAGCAAAGGCTACAAGGTGTGTGGTGAGGCCAGCAGCGTGTGTGGGACCATCACCATCAACAAGAGAAAGGTAGATCTCTTGGTTTGAAAGATTTGGTCATGAAGTTGTTACATTCTACACTTGCAAAATTGCCGTTTTATCATCTCCTTTAAAGTTTGAAGAAATGAACAGTGAGATGGAGGAGAATCGAGAGCTGGCAGACAATCGCCTCACTGAGCTGCAGAAACTCCAGCAGGACCTGCAGAGTGTGCACCAAGAGAACAACAGCATGAAGGTTCTTCCCTCAGTCCTCTTGACTCGAATACGTAGAAACAAACTCAAATGATCCGGTTTGTCTGCGCGCGTTCATCAAACGTAATCACTCTGCATTCATCCGAGGGACTTGATCGCTCTCCTCTCTGCGCTCTCAGGCGGAGCTGCTGAGTCGAGCGGAAGGCTTGGTCAAAGACACGTCCGAGTATCGCTGTCTGCAGTCGCAGTTTTCCGTCCTCTACAACGAGTCTCTGATCCTCAAAGCCCAGTTGGATGAGACACGCGCTCGTCTCAACACCACCAGGACAGCGAGGCTTCGACAGCTGGAGCACATGGAGGTAAGTGTGTGTGTGTGTGTGTGTGTGTGTGTGTGTGTGTGTGTGTGTGTGTGTGCGCGCGCTTCACCTTTTGTCCTCTTCTTACCCCCCGTCTTTGTGCAGAACGACGAGGTGGCTCTGCAGAGGAAGGTCCGTACGGAGGTGTTCCAGCTGGAGGACACGCTGGCTCAGGTCCGGAAGGAGTACGAGATGCTGCGCATCGAATTTGAACAGACTCTCGCTGCCAATGAGCAAGCAGGTGACGAACGGCGTTCCGCCGCGACGGCGCCTGGATCCTCCGTGCGGCGTCTCTTTGATCCTGTGCTTGGCCTCGTTCTCTCAGGTCCCATTAACAGGGAGATGCGCCACCTGATCAGCACGCTGCAAACGCACAACCAGCAGATGAAGGGGGAGGTAGTGAAATACAAGATCAGACTGAGAGAGGCTCAGTCTGAGTTGAGCCAGGTAGCTCGCCGAGTTCCCCCCTCGCCACGGTAAACGGAGTTTTAGTTTGATTTAGGATTAAATGGCCGCGACACTTCTCTGCCGCCTCTCTAGGTCCGTGCCTTTAAGGGCAGCGCCATCCTTCAGTCCAAGTCGGGCACGGAGATTGACGCGAAGAATGAGACGACGTCTCCGACGGCAGCCGCGCCGGGGGAACCTGCGATCAAAACCGAGCCCAGCGACAATGGCGCCCCCACACCCGTCCGCCCCGGTAACCGGCAGCAGCCGAGATGTTCTGATGGTGGTCGCTGTGATATCCGACTGTTCTGGTGGTGGGGGGCCCCCTCACTCACTTTGGCTGTGTATGTCCGCAGGAGCCGCAGTGAAAATAGAGCCCGGCGTGGAACCTGAAACGACTGCAAGAGTAGAGGAGAGGGAAGAGAAGAAGGAGAAGGAGGAAAAGAGAGAGAGGGATGTGATTAAGAAAGAGGAGAAGGAGCGGGAGAGGGAGAGGGAGAGGGAGAGGCCGACCCGCAGCAGCGTGATCAAGGAGGAGAAGGAAAAGCCCGGCGGCAGCAGCCATCCCGAGGAGTCGGTCGCAGAGCGTCCGTCTGCGGTCGGTGGTTCAAAGAGGAAGGAGATGGAGCAGCTGAAGATCATCAGAGCAGAACTCAAGTACGTCTGATAAATAGAGAAAGGAAACTGGTGTGTCCCCGACCCTGTTCCTGCCACAGACCGGTTTCATTTCCACAAGGGGGGGGGGTAAATAAAAAAATAAGATAAATGTAAATATTGCCGCTGAACCTTATATTACTTGTAATAACGATGAAACAATCACACCAATATCGACTCACCACAACAAGCACAAAGAACGTCTTCTTTCAAAAAACATTCCAAGTTGTCTTTGAGTCCGGGGTCCCTGGTCTCTGTGTTGAAGCAGTTTTGAAGGCTTCCTTGCCTTGTTTTCTAGCTTATGATCATGCATCATGCAGAGCGGACTCGGTGTGCGAGTCACCTGTAGATAAGCTCGTATTTATGTCGGACTCCTGGTATTTCTTTGAAGTCGTCGGCTCCTTGGTTGGAATTTTTCCTTTTACAAAGAAGATCTCCAAAGACGTTTGTTTTTGTGTTTTACTCATTGTCGCTAGTTTACGGGCTTATTTTTAAGCGTCTTGGTGTGAGAAGATTCACTTGCGAAATTTGCGGCTGAGAAAGTCCGGTCGTTTTTCAAAATAAAACACCAGTCAGACTCTAATAATCAATACAACGGAAACTTATGAATGATTTATTCTTTCTGTGTGGCCCGGCACCAAGCCGCAGACCGGTGGTTGGGAACCCCTGAGTTACAGCACGAGTTCCTGAATCAGCATTTCAAGGTTAAAGCCCCGATGGATTTCTGACCCTGGATGTGCTTTTTTATGTCCTTCTTTGCTGTGCAGGAAAGCCCAGGAATCCCAGAGGGAGATGAAGCTGCTGCTGGACATGTACCGCTCAGCACCAAAGGAGCAGAGGGACAAAGTCCAGCTCATGGCTGCGGAAAAGAAGTCCAAGTCAGAGGTGAGCAACTCTGTTGTTCTCTTTTCCTCACCTCCGTCGTGATGTTCTGTGCAGTTTCTCCTTGTTTTATTGGACACAGAAGTAAAAACCAAAGAATCTAAAATGCAGAAGGCTGTCGTGTGTCTGCTTGAGCATGCTTAAATGTGTGACTCCTTGTTGTTGACCATTCATCAGCCGCATCTTCCTCTTCCCAGGTTTTTATTTTGCCCTTACCTTCATATTAGAGCCGCTTGTATATGAAACACGTGGTATGTCTGTGTGTGCGGGGACTTGTTAAACTGACAGGCTTGTTTGACTCACTGTGTCTGACCGAGGTGACAAATAGTAAGACGAGATGCCATATTTCTGTTTAAATTTCACAAACTTGCTCAAATCAAAACCACCCCATATAAAAATATATGCGGAAGTGTTGCTTTCAAGCAGCAGGATCATTCTCCAGCACACGGCAAAAAGGTTAAGCCATAGTTTGAGTGTCTTCGTGATGTCATGGCCGTAGAGACCGGGATAATGCATGCACGGTTGTGTTTTAAGAATACGTTTGCTGTTGGAGGTTGTGTTCCTATGAAGACTTGAGAATCAGTCCAGTGCATTTACGGGGATCCTTTCGGATAATGATGCATAATGACACTGATTCCAGGGAGACGAGCTGCGGCAGAGACTGAGGGAGCTGGAGGAGCGGGAGAGGAGGGAGGGCAAGAAAATGGCGGACGAAGAGGCCCTCAGGAAGATCCGCTCTGTGGAGGAGCAGATCGACATCCTCAACAAGAAACTCTCCATAGCGAAGCAGGTGTGCAATAATGCGCTCCGTTTTAATCGCATGCACAAATGGAGGCCTCCGCTGACGCCGTCCCGTCCTGCTCCCTCTGCAGGAGGAGGACGCGCTGCTCAGCGAGATGGACGTGACGGGACAGGCCTTCGAGGACATGCAGGAACAGAACGTTCGCCTGATGCAGCAGCTCAGAGAAAAAGACGACGCCAACTTCAAGCTGATGAGCGAGCGGATCAAGTCCAACCAGATCCACAAGCTGCTAAAAGAGGAAAAGGAGGAGCTGGCGGATCAACTGCTGACGCTAAAAACTCAGGTGAGCCACCACTCAACAGTGAGGGTTTGTTCAGGCATGTTTGGGGCGGCGGCTGCCTGTTGGCATTTATTTTCTTGATTTGAATGCATCATGGATTACATTTAATGACAAAATATACAATCACGTTAGCTTTGCCGCAAAAGGATTTGCCCAAAAGTAAATAAAAGAGAAATATAATCTTCATGATTTATGCTGTCACGTTGTTGCTCTTTCGCCTCTTTAGTGTTCTAGCTTTCATCCCTTTTTAATATTTGTTTATGACTTCATTTTTTGGGGGGGGGATTATCAGGTTGATGCCCAGCTACAGGTGGTACGGAAGCTCGAGGAAAAGGAGCGCCTCCTGCAGGGCACCATCAGCACTGCAGAGAGGGAGCTGGCTTTTCGAACGCAAGCCCTGGACATGAATAAACGCAAGGTAAACCGCCGGCCTCAGTAGAGATGCCACGCCTTTAACGGCAGTAAGGAGATTCAGTTTAAGCCACACGTTAAAATACTGACCGTAAATGTTCAATATGTGAAGACGGGGGAAAACTGAAATCATCCAGTCTGTTCACGCTCCAGGCTCAGGACTCCGCGCTGCTGTCGGAGGAGGTGAGGAGCCAGCTGGAGCAGGTCCAGCAGAGACTCAGTCTGGTGAGGGAGGAAGTTGTCGAGAACAGCATCTCCAGAGAGAAGGAATCCTTCAACGGCAGACGGGCGCAGGTAAGGACTCCGTAAATTTAAAAAAAAGGCAAGACGGAAGAAGGTGCAGCTAATGCGCCGCTGTTCAACGTTGTGTTTCAGGAGGACATCTCCAAACTCAGGAGGAAGATTGAGAAGGCCAAGAAACCGGCGGAGAAGATCAGCAACGGCGACGATATTCTAAACGAAGAAATCAATGATTACAAGGTGGGTTTCCTGGAATCTCGGACCTGCTGTAGAGTTTAGGATGCGTTTTCACAAAAGCCACAGCTAGCTAGTTAGCTTAGCTTGGAATGGAAGCAGTTCCTGACTGACGGCCGGGATGCGTCTTCATTCTGTATCGACTGCTCAGATTGTTCTCTTAACCCCTCCCCCCCCCCCCTCTCTTCCAGGCACGTTTAACGTGTCCGTGCTGCAACTCTCGGGTGAAGGACGCCGTGCTAACAAAGTGCTTCCACGTCTTCTGCTTCGAGTGCGTCAAGACGCGCTACGATACACGCCAGAGGAAGTGCCCCAAATGCAACGCCGCCTTCGGCGCAAACGACTTCCACCGCATTTACATTGGCTAACTAACGCCGCGGTTCTGCACGTGTCCGCTGGCGAGAGAGAGAGAGAGAGAGAGGAGTCGGCGGGGTGAACAGTCGTACAAATGCTGCAGGAGAACGGGTCGCCCACTCGGAGCTTGTCCCCCCCCTCCTCCTGGTTTGTACTGAACAGGATCGGTGTGTTGCAACTCCAGTCGGGTCACAGTGATGCTCACTATTGAGTGCGTTTTAACTTTTCAACATCTCCTCTCCATCCGGTGTGGCACGCTTTCAGACGTTGCTGCAGGAGGGATGTGGAGAATGTGATTGTGACTTTGTGCGCACGGAAAGTTAGAACAGGCAATTCAATAAATCAGTTTACAAAGAAAGATGGCAAGCTGGTCTGGACTGCATTCCTTCAGCGATATGCTGATCGAAATTCCTTTTTTTTGTTTTTTTTTTACCCTATACATTTCATGAAACTCAAGTGCAGTTGTTTTATAAAAAAAAAGGAATGAAGCCGTATCAAAAATATCAAAGGTTGTAAAAAAGAAAAATTCATGGGTTCACTCCGGAATTTGGCAGTTTGCTCTTTTACACACGCCGACCGTTCCATTCAGCTTCAGTGTAATCTATCAAGTAGTTTATAGGTAAGTGAACTCGATCAGGAAAGCCCCTTTCCCAACGTTCAGAACGGTGGAAAAGATATTCCTGAGTCCACCTCTGAATCCGGATCCGCTTCAGAATCGAATGGCTTCCTCCAAGCTGCAGGCTCAAGGCCCCCCACCCAGTCTGACGGTCTGCCTGTCATCCTTCTCTGTGGCGTTTTGGTGCTGTTTAACTTTAGACTCATGACATTTGCCTTAATGCTCTGTATTTACTGCCCTACACGTTATTAAACTGTCTTTTTTGTCCATTTTACTTTCCTCTTAAATGCTTATCAAACCCTTGAATTACCACATCTTTACATTTTACATGGAACATAAAACCACAAATCCCAGTGTTGCAAATCTGTGTTAATCTGGCCCCGCCTCCTCGCGTTTGGGTTTGGGTTTGGGTTTGGATGAACCGCTCGAGGACGGGAGCGTCCGTCCCGAGGAGGCAGGAAGGCAGGTCTTAACTCTTGCGCAGTATAAAATCCTTCCACGCAACCTCCGAGACAAAGGAACACGCAGCGCGTCCGGGTGCCGCGCTCCGGTCTGGAATAAGAGGCTTTGAGGAGGCCCGGCGTCACCGCGCTTCGCTGCTTTTTACGCGCAAAGTTGCGCCTTTCGGACGCGTTTCTGCTCCGTGTCTTTGGTTTGATCGCGTGTTTCGGTCGCCGCTGGATTTACTCCTGAAGGTTTTATTAGCAAATGCAGCCGCTGGTAACGACGGAGCGATCCGGGATTGGGTGCTGAAGCGCTGCCAAAGTTTCTATTTAAATACTGCTCTTACTTTGAGTAGTTTAACCCCCCCCGTTTCAAATTGGAAAGTTGAATCGGGTTGCGTGCTGCTTTTCCCCCTCGTATAAACTCTCGCACTTGATTCAAGCCGTCTTTACTTTTTTTGGCTTCACAGGCCTGTCTTGAATCTCCTAACGCGAGCTGCTCGACTTGGGTCTGGCGCGCACATTTTTATTTCGTTTTTCTGTCATTGTTCTCAAGTTCCCCGACAATGCTATTTTGCGCGTCTGGCTCTGGGCGCGGTGGAGGGCATGACACGCGTCGCCTTTTCCTGCCCATCTGCGTGTTGGTGTTCGGGTTGGCGCTGGGCTGGGCTGGAGCTGAAGCAGGGGGGGTGGACAACCCGTCCGTGGATGGCCCGTCCGTGGATGACCCGGCCGTGGTCACGCTGCGTACCCTCGTTACAGGAGCCTGTCAGGAGGTCCATCGTTACGCACAGTCAGCGGTGGGAAGCGGCGTGATGCGCTCAGCAGCTCAGGTACACACTTTGTGGCACACACAGTTGACTTCCTACTCTTTTGCTCATATCCTGTTTAGGGATCAATAACTGCATCTGATCAGTCTTTTAACTCTAACCCTTTCCCAACCTGCCTCACACACCCCCCTCAACGTGTCCATCCCGCCTGACTGATTTATGTGCTGGCATGTTGCCTGAATTAGTTCGGCGTTGCCTCCGCTTGTAGCTCTGAGTGTGTGTGTGTAAGGTGTGTGTGTGTGTGTAAGGTGTGATCTTTGGAGGCGAAACTAAGACTAATCCCTTCCCGTTGTGGTTTTCAGTGAGAAAATCCAGTCTAATCTGGGCCCTTCATCGACTAAAGTAAAATCATAGTATTGTCCGTTTAGAATAATACGGTCATTTTTTTTATTTGAGTGTGTTGTTGCAGTTTTTTGTCTTTTTGAATGTATTTTAAATGAATTTTACTCTCGCTGAGAGACAAATCTTGAGCTCTTGTCCTGACGTGGAATGCCGGCCAGTCCTCGTGTATGTTCTCGTGTGTCGAGCAGCAGGTGCAGATAAAATCGGTTTCACACTTATTGAGTGTCCGCTGACCTGCACCGACGAGCTTGAACGTCGTGTGTCGTATGATTGTGGGTGAGCGGCGGCTGTGCAGGAACAGAGAGGAGCGCGCTCACCGATCACCGATGCAGCACGTCTTTTATCTTGAGGTGCAACTCGGCAGCACAAGACGAGTTCTGTGTTAATGTGAGGACCAAGTTTGAACTTTTGGATCAGCTGCAGTCACGGTGCTGCACAAGCCAGGCTTAACCTGTGCGTTTGGAGCCAATGGGATGCGTCTCTACTGTAAGTTGTGTTTAGAGCAAACTAAACCTTTTCCACTCTCCCAACAGTTTTTCAAGACGGTGATCCGGTTCCTGGCTGAAGGCGCTGCCAGTGGCCTGAATGTCATCGCTGTTTACGTCACCGAGATCCTCAGGGTCACAGGATTCGATGGTACGTTCCGGGTTGGCCCATTTTTGTGTGTTTATGCGACTCAGCTACCGAGGAGTGTGTGTTTTGGCATTGCTCCATGTTCTACTTCCTTTTCAATTGTGAGAATGAAACTATGTAGATGGAATCTCTTTGCCACGCCTTTTTTTTAAATTACAAATATTTACTGAGTTTTGCTTCTTAGGCAACAGGCGAGCATTTTTGATGCTTTATTGCTATGAAAATATGCCTCAATTGGGTTTTCTCCTTCCGTAGTTGCCCGGACGATGCCCCGCTTCACTCCAGAGGGCGTGACTGCAATTGCCCAGTGGGGTCTGGTCACCCTCATCGGCTACTGGCTGCTGACCGTCATTCTCCAGCTGCTGATTTGTGTGGTGGGACGGGTGTTCTGGCTGGTGAAAGCGCTCTTGGCGCTCTGTGTTTTCGGACTGATTGTGACCGACAGGAACGCCTCCACGGACACTACGGCGGTTCGGCTGGGCGTCCTGGTGCTGGGATGCGTAATTTTGACTCTGCTCACTTCAGGCTCTGAAAAGACTTTGTCAGTGGACCGCCGTCTGACTTCACTGGAGGGCCGGCTGAGGGCCGTAGAGAAGAGGAAAGCAGAATAGTAGCGTAAAGGGTGAAGGAGTTGGGATGAAGAATGGTGATTTTAATGTTGGTTACGGAAACGGTTTCTGATGCTCACACACAAACTATTATGGGGAATAAAGTTTCTAGGAGTTTTAAATGAGAAGTATCTTTTTGTTTGAAGGCCAAACCTGATCTGATTATGATTAAACAACTAGAAACTTAGATATTTATCTGTCTAATCTTGCAGCTCAGCGATAATGTAGGTGCCGTATATGACTGCCCTGGTGACGATTCAGAGCTGATTCAAAAGGTGAAAGTTGATTTACCTGTCAATCCACATTCTGTCCTGCAGTCAGACAGGAAGACGACGCGTGCCTCCGTCAGGTGGCTCGACTGAGCTGAAGAGATGAACAGCTGCTGCTTCTCTGCATCAAAGTTCGACCTCATACTGGTCTTAGTAAAAAATCAGTCAAGACACCAACGAGGGAAATGGGTATATATATACTCTGAGGACCGTGGATGTTATGAAAATACAATCAGCTAAGGCTAATCCATCAAGTACATGTTAAGATGAAAATGTTAGAACACTAAAGGGAAAAGTAAGGATCATTTTGCCACTCCTAATCTAGAAATGACAAAAGTTCAAGGCAATTCTTTCAATAGATAAAATAGAAAAACTAGTCTGGAACAAACTGGATGGTCTCCCGGAAGCCTTCTTGTGCCGCTCCATCCGAGTGGAACGATCTGACCTTGATGCCGGAATGATTTTCTCCTGTACGTTACCCCGCAAGCAGCTAAACTCACTTCTCTCCTGCTCATTGTGTTATTGCTGGACTTTCATGTCATAGTGGCAGAAAGCTTTACTGAAAAGCAAGCAAGCCCCAAAACTTTTCATTCTCAATAGAATTTAATATGAATATGAGCCGACAAATAAAAATACACACAAAATAGCGGATCAGCTTTCAAGTTTAAAACTTTCCAAGCCACAAAAAAGTAAAATATTTCATACTATTTAAAAATATGATACAATCCAGACATGCACATTGATATATAAAGCTGAAGGCACATGCCGGTTAGAAATGCCGGTATAAATAGAGCTGGCAAAGCTTTCCAGAATTCCATGTGTAATGAAGTAACTTTGACTCCAGTTTGAGTTCCCAGTCTCAAGAACATAAAAAAGCAAAAAAAATTATTGCCCGAGAGTTAGTGAAAACATTAAATATTTCCGAATAACAATTTCCAGCAACAAATGTTAAATTATTAATGTCTGTGTTTCACTCCTCTCTACTATGCCCCATTGACAACGAACCTACAGCTCCTTGTGCATTCAGGAGGATGTCAACATAAAAATCTAGTAATACTGCAGTCCTCAGACTTTGATCCAATCACATTTATGGAGGTATTTCTATAAAATAAAATAGGATATCTTGCTAAATTAATTCATAAGTCTGGTCACGTGTCAGCATAATTTGACTGACATCTTGTCTCTTACACACTATGGAGGTCTTTAACTCCTTAACTTCTGATCGTGTTTACTGTGCGTCTGACTGAAATGGCTGCGCGTTCCAGTGACAAATCCCGATTCTGATTTCTACTCTGCATCACGTGGATGTTCAGTGCACTCGCGAAAGGAAGTTGAGTTTATCAGAGTTATAAACGTGACAGAGATTGGTGTCCGAGCTGAGTGGAGCAGAGGCAAAGGTCAATCCTTTCGGGTCAAACGTCGCCCCAGTGTCAGAGGAGAGAAAGTCAGATCTTATCATGGCTCGCCGGGCCGGCAACCTGGAGACAGAGGAGAACAAATATAATGTAAATGTATGTGTGTTGTTCAATACAAAAATATATTTGACAGTTTAGTACCGTCAGCAGAACGGTTTGTGAAGTGCTCAACACAAACGGTTAATACCCACATTGACGTTCAAATGAATCATGTAATGTATTTTGTACAAAGAACAAGGGCCGTTCCTTTGTCCCCAGGCCATTGGTTAACCCGTTTATTGCATAATCCTTTGTTGCCCGGGCATTCCTCCTATCCCCATGTCTCGCCTCTGCTCTACCTGTTTAACTGTCAACACGGTCCCGCAAAGGCAAAAGGTTCTCCCAACATACCGTAAGCAAGAGCCATCAGAAGACGGTCCCACCCCTAGCGCTCCCCAAATCACGGAGTGTATTTGCGTGAATAAAAATTCTTTAAATTAGCAATCAGTTAGAAATAAATAATGTCACGATAATGAACAGTAAAAGATGTATGCATGTATGTAGGAAAGAAAAGATAGTTTAGATAATGTGCTTCAAAAAGGAACTACAGGTTGTTGTTTTTAGGATAGTTATACTTGAGTCGTATCCATGGAAATGCTAAAAATAATAATAATAAAAAATTCTAAATAGTTAAACTATCCACACTGAAAATACCACAGGTTCTGTATAAAAATAAAGTAATTAAAATACCAAAATAGCCAAAAGGCTGCACACTTGCATAAGAAAACTAATTTTAAATATGAGCCTGTGACTGTCGCTTAAAGAACAGACACGGCTCAACGATTAATCGGGTCTCATCTTAATGGCCTCCAGAAGTGTTGACCAAAGTCGCATTCTCTTCAGCTTATCGACATGCGAGTTACCAAAGCATTTTAGCCTCATGCACCCCCCCCCCCCCCCGGGAAAGTTCTGCCCAGTACACAGAATAACATACCAATGGTGTAGAGGAGGTCATTTCAGAATCGTTAGAAACAGTGGGACCCAAGTGGGTTTGAGCAGGTGCAGCAGAGAAACGTGGGCCCACTGGGGCAACAGAGAAATGTGGGCCCGCTGGGGCAGCAGAGTAACTTGGGCCCACTGGGGCAGCAGAGTAGCTCTGGCCTGCAGGTTGACTCTGATCCTGCAATTAAAGTAAGTATGTTGAAGTCAAAATATTAACACATAATGAATATTGCGTATGAAAGCCCACTTGAAGCAGTACTTGAAGCAGTACTTACATGGCGATAGACAGCAGGTGGCAAAGTGGACCTTTTGGAGGAGCTCTTTTTACAACAACACTTTCTGACACAGCAACAGACGACAATGACTCCGAAGATAATGCCGCCAATAATGGCAACGTACACCAATACAGGAGTCGCTTCTGTAAGAGCGGAATACAGGGAGGGGGGGGCAGGTTAGTTTCAATCTTTAGCCACTGGTCGCACGCTTCTCCCATTCAGAAGCATAAAACGTGCTGCAGCTCACCTTCTTTTACCGACACAAATGCCGTCTGGGCCTGGCGGCCTTCGGAATCCTTGAAGACATAGGAGCCAGCGTCTGCAATGTGCACAGGATCAATCTTGATGCCCCCGTCCACAACCGCAATTCCCTCTATATGACTCCTTGCATCCCAGGCATTCAAGACCAGAACTCCTTCGCGTGTCCATGCTTTACTTCGGGTTTCGTCCTTGGGGATAAAATCCACAGACCACGAGGAAGCGCTGGATGGATTTTGGATGAGGAGCCGATCATTCACCTTCACATCGTAGTATACTTCGTTCTCTGCATTTGACAAAGGAGCAGACAGCATAAAAATGCATTCAGATTATAGTTCAGCTTCTGTCAAGACCATAACATTTACCTTTCACTTTAAGTCGTGACCTAGACAGCAGACTGTTGTCTTTTGCCCTGAAGTTGTAGTAGCCGTTGTCCGCCTGAGTGAGGAGGGTGAGCCTCCAAGAATTGTTCCACGGTTTTCCTCGGCCCCCCTTAGAAGCATCGGGGTCTGTGCGATTCCACCGGACCGTCGTCTCGTCTGGAGATTCAAGACCACTGTACTCCAGAAACTCAGCCTGTCTAGGAATGTCAAAGGAGTACGAGTCGCCGTAATACCTGACTTCAGTAGGAGTACAATCTGAAAAAGCACATTAAGAAAAGGGTTGCACTTATACCTCACAAAAATATCTGTAAATGGCCAATAGGAATACATATTTACACATTTACAGATGGAATAGATTAACAGTAATAAATGTCCTCTCACCCGAGATTCTCAGACTGATGACATCACGGGTAATACTAGTATATTTAAATGTTTTTGAAAACATTCCTGCATCGCTTGCTCTCAAATCTGAAAGCTCAACTGAGCCGGAGGAGACTTTGAAGCGTGGGTCCTTGATCTGAATCAATGAACAAGACAACGACATTAACTCAGGACGCAACTCATCCTGTCCTTATATCAACAGTAGAAATTCCTTCATTTGCCACATTTGAGATGTTGGCATCCGTTGATGCACCGCAAGTTGCTCACCTTCCCGTCGTCCAGCACTAGCCTCCTGGAGCCCCCCTCACTCGGAGTGAAGTACAGCTTCTCCCCGAACGCAATCGGCTGGTAGATATCTGGTAACCTGTAGCTTCCGCCGTAGCATTTCTCTACACGACTGACTCGAGCAAATGAACCTCCTGCCGAAAAGACAAATGGGGAGAAGAGACACGTGGAGGGAATATTGTGGTATGTATATTCACAGTGAAATTAGAAGAGCATTCTGCATTCTTGCACCTTAAATAGTATTATTATTGTCATTATTATCATTAGTAGTAGTAGTTAGTATTTCTAGGAAAAGATCTACAATGTAAATATTATGTTTACCAACCTAAGGAGTTCCCCATTCTAGCCAACAAAGCTATTCTGACACTGCTCCCGTTTTCAACCACATATCTGTGTGAGCTGAGCTTCTCAAGCTCGATGGCGATAAAAACTACAAACAGAGAGACTGAGAGCTGATGAGGAAGAGCTTTGTGTGTGTCTTTCTACCATTACTGCCAGGATATCCATTTTGTTTTCATCAAAACAGCCCCAGGTTTCCCACTAAGTATAAATACATTAAAAAACTATATTATTAACTCTATATATTATAATAAAGGTCATCTAATCTAATATGTACCGTGTTAGAATGTCATTTTGTGTCATTTTGGTTCGTGGTGTGCCGCAGGATTTTGTAAATGTAAAAAGTGTGCCGCGGCTCAAAAAAGGTTGGGAAACACTGCACTATGACAACTATTGATGATGCCCTCCTGGATTAACTGTCACCAAAAACTGAATAAACGGATCGTGGCACCGATTTCTTCAGTAAGAGCCCCGAAATGTTACAGAAATTCCCAATTCACCCAAGATAAACAAATGTCACAAGTTGTTGTTGTTTTTTTAAAGCCTGTAAAGTATTTTCTGGCTATGTGCGCTTCCTAATTAACACATTTCAGCGCCATCCCAAATTTCCTTCGGAATCAATAAAGTATTTCTATATATCTATGCATTAATTGTTTATTCTATATTTATGTTTCCTGTTTTTATTTACTATTCACATGTTCCACTTGTGTTTTTAATATACGCATGCGCAGCACTTTGTGTCAGCTGCGGTTGTTCTAAAGTATTTTATAAATAAAGTTGCGTTGAGAGAAACTAACGCTTGCTGCTGTGGATCAGGTTCAATTAAACTAAAAGCGTTTGATCGTCGGTACTCATGACAGCGGCGCTTGTTTTGCGTGATCAGATACGTAGAAGAAGAATAAATATGTATTTTTAAACAGTTTTAAACCGAACAGTCGACAATCATTCCTGTGTTGGTTCAACATGTGGGGAAATGTTCACAGTTTTTACACGTTGATTCAACCCGGGAGGATGAAAACTCACCGAACAACACGCAGCAAGCAGTAAAGCCAAACAGCAACATGTCCTGCAGAGGGGGGAGATATTTTAGATCCTTGTTATCAGCGGTTTTACGTCCACCGCGTTGCTTTAGCGTCAGAGCTGGACAACACTGCATGTCGAGAGTTCAAGACAAGGCGTTTAAATGTAACTTACTTGCGAAAATATTTCCCCGTGTTGCAGTTTGTCTAGTGTGGTGTTTTTCAAGACAGGAAAAATAAATTGGGCGAGGCTACTTTACGCATACTGCGCGTCATAGCTGCGCCATTCTATGCGCAAACTGCGCATGTACGGTTTCACTGCCCGCTGGTGGTTCCCGGTCCGGAAAAAACCGGACTGTTATGTCCCAAGTAAATGTGTTTATTTACATTTGACCTCATTTTCTTTTATACAATGATGTATTTCATTCAAATTCAAATTATATACATTTATCTGGCCTTAAGACTTAAATGTAATGACTATACAAGAATGCTGCAGCTGTTATATGCTGATAATTAATGTGATACGTATTGTAGATTTATCCTGCAAAGAGAAACACTAAACAGATTAGCATAAAGGTCAGGTCATGTCATTTCACGCAGTGTAGACCTAGTTTCAGTCATTTATTGTAATATTTTTATAATATGTATTATTCTTAAATGCATTTTCTCCAGAAAAATAAGGTTGGTCGTATTTAGGCCACGTATTATTAGCAAAATGTACTTAAAGGGTTCCCTGACCCTGACTATAATGGCATGTTAGCTCTATATTATTTATTATGCTGCCAAAATCATAACTATGAGTGATATAGATATAAATATACAGTATTCCATTAGTTATATTTTTGTTTTAACATATTTTGCATGTAGGGCGCCATTGTTGTTTACGTCGCAAGGCATTCTGGGATGTGACGGCAAGTGGTTGAAGCACCCAGCTCTGTGGTATTGAATTACGATATGTACTGTACCTTTAAGGAGGCGTCGCCTTCTTATGACGTCACCAGGCTGCGCCTTTGTTGTTGTTGCCCTTTTTTCCGTTCCTCAAGCTTTTTTCTGTTGCTTAATAGTATTTGGTGGTGGTTTTAGTGGTGCCAACTATTTATTTCATGTTTGAAAAGCTAGTAGCCGTAGGCCGCTGATGAAAATGTTTTTTATTTCCATTTGTGATGATATTTTTAATTGTGGCAGTGTTGGTCCTCCATATGTAATGTGATATACTGGGGAAAGTGTTGGTTTTACGTGAGCATAATAAAAAAAACCTGAATCATAACATTATTATGGATGTTTGTGTATCTCGTGATACTATACTTCATAAAAATTGAATGTTAAATAGTCAAACTAATGCTCATACACACACATGTTGTAGGAACCGCAGGGAAACCTCTTACATTAATGCGTTTTAATCTAATATTTGTATGAACATTTACATATTCTTGCAAACCTTAATATGACGTGTTTCTCTTTGCACATTTCCAAATCTCTGTACACAGTTAAATATGATGACAGACCAAATGAAATCAAATTAAAACTACAAAACTGTCCACACGTCTCTGTCCTATATTCACGTCTTTTCTCGCGCATTTCCGTGTCACTTCGCTTCTCTTCTTCCTCAACAGCTGTAATTCTTCCTCAACGCGCCTCTTTTCCTGATACAGTAATATGAGCGGCGGCGCTGATTGCGAACACCTGCGCGTGTTGAGCAGCGGCGCCACGTGCGTGGTCCGGTTGACCTCGAGCTCCCGGTGGCGCGTCTCCGTAGGATCCGACTGGTTTCCTTGTGTATAATGGAGAGACCCACGTCGGTGTCCGCCGTCTTTCGTTCGTCCCTCGCGGTTGTCTTGCTGCTGTTGGTCCCCCGCGGCTGCCCGGTGCTCACGTCCTCCGTGTCCGTCTCCCACGCGTCTTCCTTGCCCAGCCTGCCCGGATTCACGCATCATCCTCACGGTGGCGTCTTCTCCCCGCTGCTCAAAGCGCTGTCGGAGCACGGGGGTGCCAGGTGGAACCCCCCGGGCCTTAAGAAAGGGGTGAAGCTGGAGCGCAGGTACGTGAAATATCTGACCGAGGTTTACAAGAAGTCCTCCAGAGGACGGAGGAGTTCGGACGGGAGCGGGATCTACAACACGGTCCGGTTCATCAAGCCGCGAGAAGAGTGCGTGGCGCGGAGTGATGAAGGTGAGTTACCTCGGCGAAACGGGTCAACTCCTCAGATTGGCGGGATTATAGTGAACTGCTAGATTACCGTGATGAGTGTTGGCTGTGTGCCATCCATGGACGAGCCGATTGGATCTGATCCAGAAAAAGGGCTGGATTGTGTATTTTTTATTTTTTATTTTTTTAGGACATTGCAAGTTAAATACTTGAATCATTTTTACCAGGTAAAGTAAAACTACACGACAGAGTTTTGTGGAACTGTCTGGAAGAGCAGGCAGTTTCCTAAAAAAAAGCCTAGTATGACCATTTGAAGGCACGCATGTCTCTTTATCTTGACGCACCCATCCACTAAATTATGTGGAATTACATTTTGTAGTTTTTGCATAACTGAGGAAAATATATAAAAACTGCTGAACATGAAAGGATTGCAGTATTCAGTCCTTTTTATCTGGATCTGCACCAACATTTTACTCGGTTCTTCCCAGGCTCATCCAAGTTCCATCGAAGCATGTCCAGTAAAAAAAACTTTTTAGCCATCCTGCTAACAAACCAACCAACCAAGGGATGGGGGGTGAAAACAAACCGCCTAGGTGGAGCTGATAAAGTAATCAGAATACTTTATTAATTCCAGGGGGAAATTCCATCAGCAAGATTGCTCCACTCAATGAAATCAGACATCGACATTATGTACAGAGTGCATTAATAGAAATATGAAAGTATAATACAAATGTAAAAAACAATAGAAGGTTACAATGATGCGTTGTATATTTTAATTGCCACAGGAAGGAACGTTTAGTTTTTGAGCGGGGTGGTCTGTCTCATTGTCCAAGTGCTCCTTTATTTGTGTCGGTAATGCCAAAATCTAATATGAAGACTTTAAGTCTGTTAGTTTTAAATGTGCACGTAGGAACACCTGATGCTTATTCAGGTTTTGAAGATCCATTTGGGTTTTGTTCATAGTGGATCTACAACATGAAGCCAACTCCTTTCATTGAGTTTAAACTTCTGCGCTGTGGGGGGGTGGATGGCTGGTCAGTGCAGATTTGATGGCAGTATTTACAAGCTAAGACGGTGCATTGTTTAGTCAAGATTCTGTCAAAGTGTTGTAAGGTCATCAGCATGTTGGACATTTGTGTCATTCTTCGGTAATGTGCGCTTTATTTTTCTCACACTCTCCTTCAGACAGTTTCATGCAGGATCTTTCCTACAGCCTCGATCAAGTACAGAGTAAAGAACGGCTACTGAGGTCTGCCCTGCTGTACGACAGTGATCCTGCGGCGCCCATTAAGTCGGCGTGCTACCTGAGCATCAAGAGGCGGGAGCTCTCCGACCGGCGTCGGCTGAGTCCCTGGATCCACCACACGGTAAACTTCCCAGCCGGCCCAGCCGGTCGGAGGAGGAGGAGAAACTGGGTGGAGGTTGACGTCACCTCGTTTCTCCAGCCTCTCCTAAAGTTACAGAAGAACATACACCTGCTCTTCAATGCCACCTGCCCAGGTGATCAAAGAGGTGGAGATGAGGGTGGCAGAGGCCCCCAGGAGACGGCCCTGAGGTCCCCTCCTCTGCTTCTTTATCTCAGCGACGCCAGTACAATCTCCCAGCAGACGTTGCTTGTCGACGCCAAGGCGGGCCAGCGGCCACCTAATTCAGAAAACGCACTTCACAAGCAGCGGATTGGACGAAAGAGGAGACTGAGGAGGGAATCTGCAAGGAGCAAACAAGGTGCCAAAAGTCTGGATATCCAACTGCCGGAGTTGCTGCCAAGCTCGAAGTTCCCAACAAGTGACTGTGCCTTGTACGAATTTAGGGTGCGATTCAGTCAGCTTAAGCTGGACCACTGGATTGTCTTCCCACCCAAGTACAACCCGAGGTACTGCAAAGGCGTCTGCCCGAGGACCCTGAGCTCCCTCTATGGTTCGCCAGTTCACACCATGGTGCAAAACATCATCTACGAGAAGCTGGACTCCTCTGTTCCCAGGCCCTCCTGCATTCCCTCCCATTACAGCCCCCTGAGTGTCATGATAGACGAAGGGGACGGCTCCGTTGTCTATAAGGAGTTTAAAGACATGGTTGCCACCAGGTGCACCTGTCGCTAAACTAGCTACCACTATGTCTTCTGTCTTTCTTACCGGCTGGAAACGTTAACACAAACTTCTTAGACCATCTCGGCAGTTGGATTCTATCCAAATATCATAACCTGAACAAAAACTAAGTGATATCGGAAATGTATAAATTTGTACATGAAAGAAGTTTGATCTGGAGCAGGTGTCTTTACTTAAAGAGTATTTTATCCTCAAGAAAAAGAGTTGACTTTTCATTTTTGTTCATGCGTGATGAGAAAAGGGCGCACGTGCATCCTATTCTCCAACTTTACGGCATGTCATTGGATTCCGACACATTCGAAGAAGAAAATGTGAGTGTTGTATGATTTATTTATTTATTTTTACGTTTTTTTTGTTAACTTATTTTGGGTGGGTGGTCATTATTTAATTTAACACAGAAAAAGTTTTAAGTATATCTGTTCCTGCAAAAGATGAGAAGACAGTCACAACCTTTTACATATCATTTTATTCCTGGGGATAATAGACAGGTTGGACAGCAGTTGTCTTCATAATATCGAGAATGAAAGTTGTCAATATTTCAGTGTGTATTTATTACTTCTGGTCACTGAGTGACTGCATACGTATGGATTGACTGCATATGAATTTTGTACTGGTTGTGTGACCACATGTATGTCATATCTATTTATGTAAACTGAATGAACTCACTGTGTGTCTGTGCTCAGCTTAGGGGAATCTCAAAAGAAGTAAAAAATACAAAGGCATATTCTCTGGAATGTTGGAAAATAAAGAACTTGCATAAACATTTTCTGCGTGCAGCGGACATTAAATGCGAAGGTTAGTGCATGAAAAAAACCCAATGTTTGAGTATTCATTTTGTGTTTTAAAGCACACGAGACAGATTACAGTTGTACCTCATGCATAGTGATAAAATGATGTGCGCAGTTCTCCATCACATTGTGATGCTTACCGGACATGCACTGTTAATGCTTTCATGAAACACACGATGTGTTTTACCTTCCTGGTATTGGAGTTGCAACAGGGGTGTAAATCACCAGGTATTATCCCGAGCCCCGAGGCAAGAACAAGGGCGAAAACTGGATTTTGATTGAATACTTTTCCGACTTGTCCATTTAATCTGCTGCAATCCACGGCACGTGACGTACCTCACTAGGGTACATTACTACATTAATGGTTGATGATATATGTTTAAAAACATCATTTAGAAAATTGATTAAAAATTGATTAAATTGAATCACTATGTCCCAGTTGATTGGTGGCAATGGCGTTTGTGGCGGTATCTGAACTATTTATTCATGGTTGCAAATAAGCGCTCAGTTGACCGAGAGCCAACAACTCCGGTCCACCAGATGGCGCTACCAGCCTCAATGCTGGCAGCCAGCCGGAAGACGGCATGAAGACTAATACGAAGGACACCGGAAGTTCAGGAGTCACTCCGACAGCAGTGAGGTGAGTGTCGAAGTCCTGGATTAAACGGTTTAGTTCTGTTTTTAATCGTCGAGTGGTGTTTGATTGATCTGTTTATTGTAATACGAATGACCTAGATTTAGTATATTTCTTTGAAATTACCAAAATAGCGTACCAGCCGCGGAAATGTTTGTTAGCTAGCCTTGTGTTAGCTGGCGATGCTAGCTAGTCCTGGTGATATTTTACTGATAGGTTCCGGAGCAGCCAGCCTGGCACAACATTTTCCCAGCAATGACCGTCATTAAAATGATCATACATTGCATACAGTCCGTTATGATTAAACGGGATCCTCTGAAAGGCTGCCCCAGTTTGCTTGGAGCATGATGCGCGAATTCAGTTTAAATATTATTAGTTCTGCTATGAAGAATGACCAAAAGGGAAGATGATGACAAATGATCTGAGGGGCGTCACTGGTCACGAACCAGAAAGTCTGTGAGGTAGGCTTGTGCAAAGTCTCGAAGCGTATTTAAAATTAATTGAAAATATCCTTACACGTATTATTCTGTGTAGGGACATCAAGCTATTGGTTGTTTTCAGAAATGGATGTTAAAAATAAAACGCTGCATTTGGTGCTAATTATGCTTCATTTTACATGCTCTTGAATGCATGTTGACTTATTTTTGTCCGTTTTAATTTCAGATCGACTCGCAGGTGAATATGGGTATGCACTTTGGAAACTTGGCCAAGGTCAGACATGTCATCACCTACAGTCTGTCCCCCTTTGAGCAGAGGGCATTCCCCAACTACTTCTCAAAGGGCATCCCGAATGTGTGGAGACGGTTCACAGCTTCTTTCTTTAAAGTTGCCCCACGTGAGTTGCTGAACCGTTTGTCTGTCGAAGTTCAAGCCACTCATCATTCATACATTTAAATATGATGTCCATGGAATTATTGAATTATGAATGATTTGCCATCAAAATGTTATATATGCTGATTTTTTTTTGCAAAGAAGGCATTTTTTATTTTCAGAAAGGTATTGGTTAATTGGAAAAGTGTTTATCACAATGATTCAGAAATCTTAAGGAAGCTATTTTCAGACGGTCTATCCAAGATAAGATCCCATTGGGTTTTACAAATTTGTGAATTTCACCCTTTAATGTCTTGACTTAAAAAAAACAAAAAAGAGGGGGGGGGGGGGTCATACCTTTTTATTTATTTAAAGATGGTTTTTCTAGTGTTGCGTTTGTTAAGTTGTTTTATCCTTTTCCTTTTCAGCAATGATTTTGATGTATGTGACGTATGCCTGGGGCAACAGTGTCAATCAGCAGAGCAAGCGGAAGGTTGCTGCTGACTACGAGAATGATGAATAAACTTCTGTCACCCTTCTGAGAGCTGCCTCTGCTATTGATTACAACTCTGCTTCAACAATAAAGATGAAAATTATTTATATGAAGTCAGTCTTTTCATTCAGTGCTCTTCTGTTAAGGAGATACGGTTAATGCTGCAGTCATACAAGTTTCAATAAATATTTAACGCCAACGTGATTCGTCTAGTTTTGATCAAAGCTTAATCAGGATACGACTCCGTCATTTATTATTTCCAATTTAGTGACTTCCCTCTTATGTGTCTTGATATATCTATGTTAATATAAACTGAATATTTATGGATTTTTGGACTGGATTGTAAAGTAGGAATGTTAAGATGATGCCACTTTCTGATTTTAACAGCGCGTTTCAATTTGTACAATATTTGCATGTCTCCATTTTGACTAGTTTTCAATGTTATTTATAAGACAAGTGGTTATAAGCTTTTGTGTCTGCATTTGGATCAACGGTGTTAATAAGGATGAAGCGAGGACAGCATGGAAGAATGAGAAGGATTTGTTCAGCTGATGGTTGGAAAGATGTTGAGATGGTTTGGACATGTCTGCAGAAGAGATGATAGTTATGTAGGGAAAATGATGCTGAAGATGGAGCTACCAGACAGGAAGAGAAGAGGAGACAACCAGCGGGGGCGTTTATAGATGCAGTCAGGACCCCGGAAGGACACGCAGGTGTGAGGAGAGGAGAGAGAGGCTTCTGGAAGACGATCTGTCCCCTGTGGCAACGCCGAAAGGAGAAGACATTTCAGGTCTGTACCTGCTGCTGTAAGGACTTTCCTCGCCGTTGGGTGGCGCAAGAGAGCAGGGTCTACTAGTGCGCTGCAATCGGACGCACCGCCAGCAGAACATTCCGGAACGCCTGTCACGCATCAGCCGGCGCACCGCATGCTGCTGGTCAGATTCATGGAACAGGAACAAGGGCGCATCACCGTCCACTGACTCGGAACCCACCGTCACGCACCAGCGCCGAACCCGCTCCGCTCCCCCGAACCTACCGGACTCTCCTGCCGTCTTTCCCCGTTGAGCCTGCGAACATGTCGGTTGTGGGGTTCGACGTCGGCTTCCTGAACTGCTATGTAGCCGTAGCCAGAGCCGGAGGGATTGAGACTGTCGCTAACGAGTACAGCGACCGGTGCACGCCGTAAGTCCTGTTAAACACAAGCTTTTAAAGTAAAATGCGCCTGAATGTGTACTAAATGTGGTCGCCATTTTAAAAAAAAATTAAGTTCATATTGCTAGCTAGCTAGCTTAGCATGCTAAGGAACCTCGCATCAGGAAACGGCATGGTATTGCTAAAGCTAATGCTAGATGGACTAAACCCATTGTGAGCATTGAGGGGTCTTGGCGCTCCTTTATTTGACTGCGTGCTTCCCGTAATGTCTTAGCCCACAGATATTCCCCGTGTTGACGTGTATAAAGTGTAATAAATGACCTAAATATTCAGGTTACGGGTTTCTTTTTAATTATCTTCAGGTGTGATGAGTGCATGATGAGAGGAGGGCCGTCTGCTAGCTGCCAATATCGGCTCGATCAATCTGCTGTACTTTTATGTTCAAGACCTCACTTCCAAAGACTGAAACGGATGAAAAATATCAAATGTATTATTTCGTAACAAATTGTAAGATGTATTTGAAATAAGCGTCAAAATCAGGTGCTTTCTTTAAAAAAAAAAAAAAAGCGACATCGTTATAGAATGACGGATAACAGAATTGTACTTTCTGTTTTTTTTTATTATTAGAGCCTGTGTTTCTTTTGGACCCCGGAATCGATCGATTGGTGCAGCTGCTAAAAGCCAGGTATGCGTTTCGTTGGAAGTGGAATTGATGCTCCAAGGTGTGGTACAATTATTCCATCATGCATGGCGTGTGGTCGGGGCTCGGTAGGGATGCACGCAAACGTCACACCGAGCAGACGCATAGAAAAAGCATTCAAGTCAAGAGTGTATTTTTTATTTTTTTAATTATATGCATATAATTAGTGACATTTCTTTTTTTCCAATCAAAGGTGGTCACAAACTGTAAGAACACGGTCCAAGGCTTCAAGAGATTTCATGGGAGGGCTTATTCGGATCCGTACGTGCAGCGCCTCAAAAGCAGCTTGGTCTACGACGTTGCGCAGATGCCTACAGGAACAACTGGCATCAAGGTGGGGAATAAACTAGGACAGTCAGAACGATCACGGATGTACCACATGTTGTGCTTGTTGCAACCAGGTCACACTGGATTTCTTTTGTTTCGTTTTATTATCGTAATATTTGGTGATAAATGCAACAAACCGGTAAGGAAAATGAACTCTTCCAAGAAATTAGCAGACTTTGATTCAGACGTGTTTATGGTAAATCTTTCTTGATTTAGAATTGTTCATGCCAAAATGCTTTTAACAATACAAACAGCATCTTGGATACTATATGTATGTACTGTATACACATTTAAAGATCAACTGGCTGCTCAGCCTTTCAGAGGGAGATGACTGAACTCGATTACCTCCGCCAAGGAGGTCGTGTTTCTGACTAGGCTTTTTCAAAGAGTCACATCTTGTAAAATAGGCATTCAATTCACTCCCCAGAAAGGAGTCCGGTATAAACTATCATGCAAAATGTCTTCTGGATTGGATCCAGAATGAGGTCAGGAAAAAATATTACATTTTAACAGTGAAAACGGCATTTATAGATTAAAAAATCAGTTAAAAATACACAAGTGCTTTTTTAGTTTGCAGTATATGTTCCAGTAGATGTTGAAATTTTAACGCAGAAAATCTCAAGGACGTAAATCATTGCTCACTACGTCTGTGTTTATGTGTAGACTGTTAACCTTGAAGATGCTTAAAATTCTGCATCTTTAAACTTCTCTAATTTAAACTTCTCTAAACTAGATCTCTGGTTTTGTGATCTAATCTCTCTTGTGTGAACGTTTCTTTAAAGGTGTTGTATATGGAGGAAGAGAAGGTGTTCAGCATTGAACAGGTGACCGCCATGCTGCTGACCAAGTTGAAGGAGACGGCGGAGAACGCTCTTAAGAAACCAGTGGCTGACTGCGTTGTGTCTGTAAGTACTTGACTCGAGCGGAGTCCCCGAGGAGTCCCGCGAGGGGTCCCCGAGGAGTCCCCGAGGAGTCCCCGAGGAGTCCCCGAGGAGTCCCCGAGGAGTCCCCGAGGAGTCCCGCGAGCGGGTCCTCTAGCTACGTAATGAATCCGTTTGTGTTTTTGCGTTGTGAATAGGTTCCCTGTTACTACACCGATGCTGAGCGGAGGTCGGTGGTGGATGCTGCTCAGATTGCTGGACTCAACTGCCTCAGGCTCATGAATGAGACGACCGCAGGTCCGTGCTTGGTGTTCCGATGCGGCCATGTGGATCAGCACGAGTCCTAAAAGATGCACAATTTGATGTTTGCTGTTTTCCTTCCAGTTGCATTGGCATATGGAATCTATAAACAGGACCTCCCTGCTCCCGAGGAAAAGGCCAGGAATGTGGTGTTTGTGGAGCTGGGCCATTCTGGCTACCAGACATCAGTGTGCGCCTTTAATAAGGGCAAACTCAAGGTGTGCAAGACAAATGAACATTTTTTTTTTACGTATTCGTTTTGCTGTCTTGGAAAGACTTTGTGTCATTCCTTCAGCTCGATCTCTTCCTCTTCTCCACGCCTCTCAGGTACTTGCCACAGCTTGCGACCCAGAGTTGGGCGGAAAGGCCTTCGATGATGTACTTGTGAAGTATTTCTGTGAGGAATTTGGCAAGAAGTACAAGCTGGACGTCAAGTCGAAGCCAAGGGCTCTGGTCAGGCTCTACCAGGAGGGCGAAAAACTGAAAAAACTGATGAGCGCCAATTCCTCTGACCTTCCGCTGAACATCGAATGCTTCATGAACGACATTGATGTCACTGGGAAACTGAACAGGTAGCGCAACAGCGACTCATTAAAAACTTGTATCGAGTTTTTTATATGTTTGTTTGTATTTTTTGTACTTTGGACATTTCATTTGAGAGCTTATGTTCACGTTTTCTCTCGCGTCAGGGCTCTGTTTGAAGAGATGTGTGTCGACGTTTTGGCCCGAGTGGAGCCTCCACTGCAAAGTCTCCTGGAACAGACCAGTGAGTACCTGGAGTCCTTCAAAATGCAGTACACCCAAAGCCCATTACATCTTTCCAACAATAAAATTTTTGTTCCATTAGAACTGAAAAAGGAAGACATCTATGCAGTAGAAATAGTGGGCGGGGCTTCCAGGATCCCGGCCGTCAAGGAGAGAATCAGCAAGTTCTTTGGGAAGGAGTTGAGCACCACGCTGAATGCTGATGAAGCCGTGGCGCGAGGATGTGCCCTGCAGGTATCTCTTTACCCATTCCTGGTCCAAGTTTTCCAGTGATGGAGTGAGGTGGGGGGGGAATCTGTGTCCTTTGTTATTGTGACTGCAGTTCTCATTGAAACATTTGTCTGCACAGTGTGCCATACTTTCACCTGCCTTCAAGGTGCGCGAGTTCTCCATCACAGACGCCGTTCCCTATCCCGTCTCCTTGAAGTGGCATTCTGCAGCAGAGGAAGGATTAAGGTAGCAAAAAATATTTCTGTTGTATTATTTTTTTCCCCCCTTATTCCAAAGATCTCAATTATTGAATATTGGAATAATAATAATTATTATTCACTTGTTACTTGTATTGTTCACGTTACAGTGATTGCGAGGTATTTCCCCGGAACCACGCCGCACCCTTCTCCAAAGTGCTGACCTTCTACCGCAAAGAGCCTTTTTCTTTGGAGGCCTACTACAATTGCCCTAATGAGCTGCCATACCCCGATCCTACTATTGGTAAGAAATAAAAGCCTCCTGACCCAGTTTTTACATTAAAAAATAAAGCATGTACTAAACAGTTTCAACACTGGTAAAGCTTTTCCTTCTCGTGTCTGCTGAGGGTTTCACATTTGTCGTATCGGTTGAGTACTGACATTGAGGGCAGAGATAACGTCGCAGTTGCGTTTGACGTCTTTATCAATCTCATCTTGGACTTGATGATTGCGTTTCGCTTCGGCAGGTTGTTGGGCAAGTATTTACTCGCCTTAAGTAGGGTTTCATTTTTCCATCGCTCCCAGTGACGCCTGGAGCCGATGCCGACGCCTCCTGAAGTTCATTTGATGCAGGAGTCGATGCTGAGTTGTGAGCTGTTTTTTGTTACTTCCTTCTCACAGGTCAGTTCCTCATCCAGAAGGTTGTCCCACAGGCATCCGGTGAGAGCTCCAAGGTGAAAGTCAAGGTGCGCGTGAACATCCACGGTATCTTTAGCGTTTCCAGCGCCTCCCTGGTTGAAATACAAAAGTCCGATGGGAACGAGGAACCCATGGAGGCGGAGCAAGCCAATGACAAAGACGGAGAGGTACTTTGCTTCAGATATCTGTATTTAGGTCCGTTGGCTCCGATTATCAGTGTATTTGTACTTGTCTGAGACATAAAGCGCGTCTGGGTTTTCTTCCTCCTGAAGGTCAAGATGCAGACGGATCAGGATGAGCAGCAGGTTCTGGGAGACGGCCAGAAAGAGACTGAAGACAAGACGCCACGGGAGAATGAAGAGATGGAAGTAAGATGTCTTAAACAAATACCAGTTTCTTTCCACAGCATTCCACGGCCACATTAAAAAATGTGAGCACATTTAATAATGCAGAGCGAATGAACATCAGCTGTTCTAAGATGCTATCCTGTCGACACGTCTTGATTATTTCTTTTATGTTTTTAGTATGTTTGAAATGTTTGGATGCCCACTCTGTTACCTTAGACTATCCCAGAAGAGGGCAAAGGCGAGAAGAAGTCTGACCAGCCTCCACAAGCCAAAAAGCCCAAAGTCAAAACAAAATTGCTGGAGCTGACAGTTGAAAATAGTCCACAGTGGCAGCTTGCGGATGACATGCTCAACCTTTTTGTAGAAAATGAGGTAAGTAAACATTCAGCCAGCGTGGACAGCCCATCCCTAAATCCACCCATCTGTCGTCTTTAATGACTCTGGATCTATTTTGAAATGGTCACCGGTTACAGTTGCTGTTTTGATTCTCCTCAGGGTAAGATGATCATGCAGGACAAGCTGGAGAAGGAGAGGAATGATGCTAAGAATAATGTAGAAGAGTATGTGTACGACATGAGGGACAAACTACACGGGATGCTGGAGAAGTTTGTCAGTGAATCTGTGAGTAAAAAGGTCACCTCTGTCCCGGTGTGAGGAAAGGACTGTAGGAACGGATTCGCTCGTCGGATCAGGTCCTTACGAAGGATTGTTAATGTTTGCAAGTGATCACATTACATTTGTTTAGATTTAATTTAAGCTTTTATTTATTTTTGGTGTCCATGCATCGTTCAAAGAATAAATAAACACATCTGCATTTAGCACAAACTAAGGACCTTGTCATTTCTCTGCCACTGGCTCTCCTTTACATTTTGTGCTATTATGTTTCCAGGACCGTAACGATTTGTCACTGAAGCTGGAGGATACTGAAAAATGGCTGTATGAAGATGGAGAGGACCAAACCAAACAGGTGTACATTGATAGACTTGCAGAGTTAAAGGTAATCATCACTTTTGTTAATTTCTTCTTCCTCTATTGACCGATTGGAGTATTTTGGTTTTGTTAACGGAGGCGTGGTTGTTGTTCGGTCTAGAAACGCGGCCAGCCCATCCAGGAGAGGTACGCCGAGGCTGAAGAGAGACCCAAAGCCTTCGAAGAGATGGGAAAACAGATCCAGCAATACATGAAATTTGTTGAAGCATACAAAATGAAGGTAAAACGTTACAGTACATAAAAATTGGTGAATGCACCCTGGGTGAGCCGCTAGCTTAGTGTAACCAATGCACCTAATTCGCATGTTTTTGGTAGTGTGAGGAAGCCAGAGAACCCACGCAGACACGGGGACAACATGCAAACTCCTCACAGCGCTTACCACTGCGCCACCAATTATTAAGATGTCTCTCTTGATTTCCAGGAGGAGCAGTATGACCATTTAGAGGAAGCAGATGTGACCAAAGTGGATAAACAGACCAACGACGCAATGATCTGGATGAACAGCGCCATGAACCAGCAGAGCAAACAGAGCCTGTCAGTGGACCCGTCTGTCAAAGTAAAAGACATTCAAGCTAAGACGAGGGTGAGTAGTGAGTCACGACGGCGAGAGAAAATCAAATAGAAAGCAGCTACATGTGTAATATAGATGTGCCAGATGCTGAGACGGTTATAAATGTCCAATAACTGTAATGGACGCGGCAGTATCTCGTAGAATAAAATCATGTTTTCTTAATGATATTTCCAGGAGCTGTTCTCTGCTTGTAATCCAATTGTGACCAAGCCCAAGCCCAAAGTCGAGCTTCCCAAGGAAGACGCGCCTGCAGAGCAGAACGGGCCTGTCAACGGAGAGGAGAAATGCCAGGAAGAGACTGCAGACAAGGGAATGAAAGAGAACACGGGCAACCCCACCTCAGAAACCTCAGAAGGCAAGCCTGACATGGACCTCGATTAAAGCAACTCAGGGGCCTCCCTGAGCGACGCTGAACAGGGAGCTAGTTGTTTCGGTGTGAGATGCAGCCTGGGTGTGTGTATGTGAGCAGGTGAACGTGTTCCAGGAGCTGCACCGCACGGGCGGCGTGATTAGCGCACGGAGCCCAGGTCTCGGTGGTTTCTCTGACATCGCATGCCCTCTCTCTGTCGGGATTACATCATTCAAAAGCCAGCTGCAATAAGCCTGTTTGATAATGAGCGCTGTACACATGATGGTGTTTATTTCTGTTGTGCTCTGTAAGTGTTCTGGTCTGTGTCACGATATGGTTTTAATAAAGTTATTGAAAGGCACGTATAGGTTTTTTTTACTTTGTGAAGCCTCACCCTGGGCATATTTAAAGTAATTTATCCTGTAGAGATGGGCCATAGGAAGACGCACACACACACACACACACCCACACCCTTTGCTGCATTTCTGGAATGGATGAGTGATGAAGTTCTGATTTCAGTGATCATGGATGAATTTTTGAAGGTCACTTTGAGGTTTTCTTAGAACCAGAAGAACATTCTGAGAACATAGATTCCTGTCTGAGGTAATTGGTTATATTTGGGGATTTGCTTCGCTGCATATTGCCATCACTAAACGAAGAAATTAAAGTAAAGCAAACTGCATCAAGTTTTTTGTGTTGTTTTTTGCTGCATGTATGTATAATTTGTTTTTCGAGTTTCACAGTTTCAACTGATGAAAGGAGGGCAGTACTGCTGTTACATTGTAATCATGCGGCTACAATATACAAACAGGTAATGAACATGAAAGCTGTGAAACCACAGAGTTGTTTGTTGTGAAGCTGGCTAAACAGGAAATTCCTGCGGTCACCTGTAACCAAAATTTAGAGCGTATGTCTGAGAACCTAAATTTGGATTTGATGGATTTGATATGGGAGTTGGCGAGATATCTCTAAGGATCAAAGGGTAAACAGTTGTACAGTATTATGAGGGTTTTATGGGCTTAAATGTACCATTAATTACTGGGTAAGACTGAATCTAATAGTAGTAGTAGAAAAATACCCCGGTTTGTTTAAAAAGTAATGTAAACAGCTCAAAAACGTGTGTACTAAAACCTTAATGGTCTCTTATCTATTAGCTCTGTAGATTCGTTTTTAGCTGACGGGATGTTTTTGCTAATCTATCTAGTCAAAAGACGGCGAAACAGCAGCACCGAAATAAAGTTATATATTCCATGGCGCCGCCAGAGCCCGCCCACTTTGCCCCTGATTGGCTAACCCTAATATTTTTTTACCCCGATCCTTACCAATCGTCACTTCTCATTACTAAACCTATCACTGACCAACCAATCAACAGAAGAAGGGCGGGCCCGTATGAGCGACGTAGGGTTCGAAGTCGTTCTGTGATTTCTAGCTTGCTGACATTAGCTAGCTAGTATAACGGTAGTAGCATAAGTTCGGAAATCGTCACCTCCGTGCTGAGTGGGGGGTTTTTAGTTCAAGAAGAATCACGTGATCCACCCGGATCCTGCCAGCAGCGAGCAAAAGCTACAAATTGTCCAAGGTGTACGTGTTTGTATGAATTATTTCGTAATGTTTTATTGGCGTCAGTTGTCGTTCTTTTGCCTGCTTCTTTTAACAACCCATAAAATGCAAAAAATATAATTCAATGTAGCCGGATGTTGTAATACCTAGATGAGTCTAAAGTCTGTTTAAGGCGTGTTTTTAATTTGTTTCCGAGCTCCTTCAGTCACAAGCAACCCGTTAATTATTGCAGGACGATGAAACTGATCATCCTCAATGATTACGATCAGGCGAGCGAGTGGGCTGCAAAGTATATCCGAAACAAGATCATACTGTTCGAACCTGGGCCGGACAAATACTTCACCCTGGGTCTACCGACAGGCGAGTACGAGCAGGAATGGTATCCGTTGCAGCTGTGCTTGCAAATATTTCCCAAAATCTGCTGATTCGTTGTAAAAAAAAGAGCAAAAAGATTTCTAAAAATCTATTAATGTTCAAATTCGATTCAGATTTGTGCACATTTTAAGATTCGACCTAGTCTTAATATTGGTCACAGTTATACAATTTGAAAGGATTTAAAATGTTTTGCAGAAAGTTGTTTTGATGCTTGAATCTGCTCCTGTCCAAAATATATTTTTTTCTATTGTTGCTTTAAGAAACAATATTGAAAGTTCAGAATCAAACAATGCGTCATTCAGACTGGAAGAAAAGCATGTTGTACATAAACTGCATTTCGCACCAGTATTGGTACGCATTATTTCTTTTGCAAAAAATAAATCCGACTTTGCTTTGGAGCCTGACGGAGTGTCCATTCTGGGAAGGACTCCTGCCATATTGTACTGTGAGTCCGCTTTTGCTTTTGCTTTGTTTTCAGGAAGCACCCCTCTGGGTTGTTACAAGAAACTGATTGAGTACTACAAAAATGGAGAACTCTCATTCCAGTATGTAAAAACATTCAACATGGATGAATATGTAGGTATGTCTTCCTCATTCTTTTTCCTAATTAAAAATGGTTAGTAATTATTTAGAGCTGTGATCATGTTTTAAATCCTCTTGTACCTGTAGGTCTTCCCAGAGATCACCCTGAGAGCTACCACTCCTTTATGTGGAATAACTTCTTCAAGCACATAGACATAAGAGCAGCGAACACCCACATCCTGGATGGCAATGCTGCTGACCTGCAGGCAGAGTGTGGCGCCTTTGAAAATAAAATAAAAGCTGCTGGAGGGATTGTACTGTTTGTCGGAGGTCAGGAGGTTACAGTGCTGACAATGAAAATACTACTTACCGGTACTGAAGTGGTTTTGTGGTCATTGTTGAAGCGGCAGTAATAATTCAGCCATGCCTTTTGTCCTGCCAGGTATCGGGCCAGATGGCCACATTGCTTTCAATGAACCCGGTTCTAGCCTTGCGTCCAGAACTCGAGTGAAAACCCTGGCGAAGGACACTATAATGGCTAATGCGCGATTCTTTGATGGAGATCTGGCAAAAGTGCCCACGATGGCACTGACTGTGGGGGTGGGCACTGTCATGGATGCGAAAGAGGTTAGAAGTTGACCCAATTGTTGACAGTATGTTTTTGCACACTCTATTTTCCCTCTCCTTCATATTTATAAGAAGTTTTTTTTGTAATCATATGGTAGGGAATGATTGTAATTTGCTGTCAATGCCCAGACCAGTTAATTGGTATTTCTATTTCTCAACAGGTCATGATTCTCATAACCGGAGCGCACAAAGCATTTGCCTTATACAAAGCTATAGAGGAAGGCGTGAATCACATGTGGACAGTCTCTGCATTCCAGCAGCACCCGCAAACTGTGTTTGTTTGTGACGAAGATGCCACGTTGGAATTGCGGGTCAAAACTGTGAAGTACTTTAAAGGTGAAGCTAAATTGCAGAACTGCTGTGCCATTAATACGTTCAGTTCAAACGATCACAGAGCGCGTGCTGATTCCTGTTCTCTCTTTAGGGATGATGCACGTGCACAACAAGCTGGTGGAGGCGCCGATCTTGGGGCCGAAGAAGAACTGAGAAAATATCTTCCTAATTCTACTAAATCAACTAACATTCCATTGTTTCCTTCATCTTCTGGTGGCAATGCATTGATGAACCTGCAACAGATTCTAAAATGCAGGGGTTTGATGTTCTGATCATTTCTGATTATGCTTTGTAATAAAGTGTATTTGATTGGTATCTCGCTGTCTCTCTTTCCTCAGGCAGCCGTCCACTTGACTTTTAACTAAATTATATTGAGAGTTGTTTTTATTTTGTTTGTTTTGACTGCACTACATTTGGCTGACGGCTACTGTTGGAGGTTGCTTTGACAAATTCAAGATATAAACAAAACCTATGGTCGATTCAGTATGATGGGATATCAGCAAAGGAGTGAAATAAATGATAGTATGCATGTATATATTTAGAATGTCTGTGCTTAAACAAGCGGCAGCATTAGAAGCGTCTCTCACGCGTCATGAGTGCTATAATACAGTAACGAGCACAAATGACATTTCGTAATTGTAAGATTTCCTACGGCTTTGAATGCGGCATCAAAGTCTGAACCGTCCTGGAGTCACAAGGGGTGGACGGAAGATGGCCGACTAGGAAGCAGCGTTAGAGTCTCTATTTCGTTGACGGAGATTTATCTTAAGACAAAACATATTCGCGACCGAATCGGGAAAAGGACGTTTGCAACCCCCCCTCCCCTCTTCAAAAAAAATGGCAGAGCAAAACAGCAGCGTCAGATATCAAGAGGTACGTCCCAGTTTGGTAGAAGGCTAAACGATAGCTTGCAGCTAACATTAGCCGAATTAGCTAACGCCAGTCAGCGTAAGCTAGTCACCGAGCGGAAGACGAGGTCTCGCGACATTTGTTCACCGAGAGCGAGAGGCCCGAGCAGCCATGAAGTGTCGTTTCTCAGTGTATCAGAAACAAAAACGCCTTAATTTAGATGCGCTGGGAGGTAGCAGGTGTGATAATATTAGCGTGTGTTCACTAATTGTTGGCGAATAGCGAGTGTTGCTTTGGATAAAAGAATGTCCGGACGATTCTTCATCAGTTTCGAGTCCGCGTTGACAGTAACTGAAACTAAAGGGAGGCATTTCGCTGTGTGTTAAATGCTACCGTAGTAGTAGTAGTAACAGCAGTAGTAGTTAGATGTTACCATAGTAGTAGTAGTTAGATGTTACTGTAGTAGTAGTAGCAGTAGTAGTTGGATGTTACTGTAGTACTAGTAGTAGTAGTAGTTAGACGTTACCATAGTAGTAGTAGTAGTAGTAGTTAGATGTTACTGTAGTACTAGTAGTAGCAGTAGTAGTAGTTAGATGTTACCATAGTAGTAGTAGTAGTAGTTAGATGTTACTGTAGTACTCGTAGCAGCAGTAGTAGTAGTTAGATGTTACCATAGTAGTAGTAGTAGTTAGATGTTACTGTAGTACTAGTAGCAGCAGTAGTAGTAGTTAGATGTTACCATAGTAGTAGTAGTATTAGTAGTTAGATGTGATAGGAATGGTTGCAGCCCCAACTGTTAGTACCACTTGTTGCACAGTAAATTAAATATAAATAAAATCTTGTCTTACTCTAAGGCGCCTGCTATTCAATTTTTGGGTAGAAAACGGACCGATTTCTAGTTATAGATGAATAATATGGACAGTATATATACCGTAGTATATATTTAATTCAAATGAGTAAGGTTTTTTTTAATACATTTATATTGATAAATCATAAATTTGCATTAACAATAATAAATAAAACAATCTGTGGATGCAATATTGCAATAAAGCTGTACTTACAGCGGTTTGCAGTACAGTTTACACTTTGGTTCATATTCAATACATCTAAAGGGTGACTGAGCCTTTCTTTTCTTTTTGATTATTGAATGAACGTTTTTCACTGTGCTGACGTTCATTTCCTCAGCTGGTCGATGAGGAGCAGCCGGTCCAGTCGGCCTCGGGGGGTCCTGCCCAGGACGCGCCGCCGCCCTACTGTAGCGTCGCTGCAGCAAACGCAGGTAAAAGAACTCTTGATTTGGAAATAATTCAACGACACAGAACCAGTTTAAGTACCGGTAGTGTGTCCCCCCCCCCCCCGCTGGATCTGGGAGCAGTAATTTAGTTGTTTCCATGCTCCCCAGATTGATTTTTACTTTGACCTGGTTTAGATGCCGACCGGGGAGCAGAGAGAAAGGCCTTTCTGAATAGTCGGATGTTTCTAATCTAATGTCTTAAGAGGCCGAAGGGCATCGTGTTGCATAAATTTTGCCTTGAGCTCTTCCTGATTACGTCCGTTTATCGGCCTCAGTGCCTTTTGTGTTTGAACAACAGCAAGGTATATTCTGTATGTCTTAGTGATATCTACCCCCAAAGATCACACAAACCGTGTCATCAGGATAAAACAAGACCTATGAAGTCCTTTTGTTTATTTAGTTTATTCTCTTTGCCTCGACAGCCTTCTTTGAATGCAAGGAAGATGGAGGGAGGTTCCCCAACCCTCCGTCCTACAGCGTTGCCACCACTTTGCCCTCCTATGATGAAGCTGAGAGAAGCAAAGAAGAGGCAGCGATGCCCCTGGTCTCTGGACGAGTCACGGTAAAGCGCCACAGCATTTAGAAGCTCAGTGCCCGATGCATCAAGCACCGTGTCGTATTTACCTTTGATGCATCGAGCACCGTGTCGTATTTACCTTTGATGCATCGAGCACCGTGTCGTATTTACCTTTGATGCATCAAGCACCGTGTCGTATTTACCTTTGATGCATCGAGCACCGTGTCGTATTTACCTTTGATGCATCGAGCACCGTGTCGTATTTACCTTTGATGCATCAAGCACCGTGTCGTATTTACCTTTGATGTCGTTGCAGGAGGAGGACTTTGTGGCGAGGGACGACTTTGACGACGCTGACCAGCTGCGAATAGGAAATGACGGCGTCTTCATGCTCACGTTCTTCAGTAAGCAGTCGGTCTACTTGTATTTACGTGTGTACTTGTACTGTCTCATTAGTGGGTGGTTATTACCTCGTCGCAGTCGTCGTGTCTGACGGGGGTTCATCTCTCAGCAGGACGTTTCACAAACTCGTGAATGTGTTTCCTGCCGTGCCGTAATAAAGGATCTGAACACACCATATATGGGTTTAAGATTTACTTTATTGCCGTGCTTGGTTTCTTTCCACACATAATTTGTTTCGTCACCAGTGGCATTCCTCTTCAACTGGATCGGCTTCTTCTTGTCGTTCTGCCTGACGACCTCAGCCGCGGGCCGATACGGCGCCATCTCTGGCTTCGGCCTGTCCCTCATCAAATGGGTGCTTATTGTCAGGGTGAGTGAATATTCACCGCCGCCGGCTACGACGCAGGACCGTACCGTTCTGACGTTCGTATGGTCACGCTTCTGCCCTTTCTTCCCTTTCTTCCAGTTTTCGACCTACTTCCCCGGCTACTTCGACGGGCAGTACTGGTTGTGGTGGGTTTTCCTGGCCCTCGGTAAATGAGAAATATTATATGCAATACTCTCTACTGTTATCAGTATAGTACCTGGAATTTACTACCAGTGCCCAATAACAGTAATAATATGTTTTCCGGTACTTCATGTCGTCTGTAGTAACAACATTTATTTTATTAATCAATAAAGTCAAAGACTGAATTGGAACAAAAGTCATGTTTCAAAGGAGGAATTGCATCGACTTCTTTTCTTTGTCATCAGGCTTCATGCTGTTCGTCAGAGGCTTCGTTAACTACTCCCGAGTGCGTAAACTGGCCGACCCCACCTACGGCACGCTTCCCCGGACGAGGGTACTCTTCATTTATTAGAGGTAAGGTCTGTTGATGCGTTCGCCCCCCCCCCCTACGATGAGCGATGAGATTAGGACGGCGACGGGGTCGACAGAAGAAATCTGCCGTGACTGATCACCTGCCAAGTGGCATTAAATTAAACATTTATAGTAAATAATAATGTTGGCATCATGGATTTAGCGATGAAGATTAAGGGAGAAATAAATCACTCGGCTTGTGTTGATCATTCTTAAAGCAAACGACCCCAAACCACTATTTGCTAGTATTGAAAAAAAAAAAAAAAGTATTGTTCAGTAAATACAGGAAGTTGTAAGTGTCTGAACTTGTTTGCGTATAAAAGCTTAACCTCTGATGTTCTTTGCCTTCCTCAAATTCAGGTTGTTGGACGTGTAAGAAGTGGACACAACCGGAGACGCTTCAGGAATCTGTCAAGCAAGTTGTAGATAAAGACATTCAGGAATGATATCACTTGTTTAAATTTTGTTTTGAAACTTCATTAACATTGGTAGTCCCTTAACGTACTCATTAGTGCAGAATGTGAAGTGCTATTTACATCTCTGTCTGTAATGTGTAAGTGATGCCTTCTGTCATTCGACGGTAGCGCTCAGAGCATGCATCTGTCCTGAAGGTCAGCCGCAGGTATTTATTAATTCAGCTATCTGTAGATTCGCCACAGCATGCAACAGCAATTAATTTGCACTAATCTCACTTAACGGTTTTATGGTGACTATTAACGATCTCCGATAGGACATGCACGTGAAGAGCTTCGTCTTCATCAGGCTGTAAATGCCGAAAGGCTTGATTAGACCACCTGTTGGCTTTAATTAGTGTTGTCCTTTCTTTTAGCCAGGAGGGGGCACTGTTGTCTCCTACTTTTCATTAAAGGCCCATTGAGACGTAGTTACGCTTATGGTTGTGATTTGAACACAATGTCGGTGACAGAAATCTGTCATTCTGTCTGACTTTAAATTGTTTTGCTCTACATTTAATCAGGAAAACGACCACCTGGAAATGGCCGAGTTACTAATGTGGTTGGAGATTATAAAATCTAAACAGGCTGCAGCTCGGCTCCGAATGTCCCGTAAATTCAGCAGCTCAGTTTGGACACATTTTTTCTGCTTCATGCCTTAAAAAAAAAAAGAAAAAAAGAAAATCTCATTCAGACGTAACACCTTTGGGTTTTCCTCGCCGCGATGCTGCTTGTTCATCTCATCCATGTGAGTAAAATAACTCTGATTCCATTTTCAGGTGGGTTTTATTTCAAAACGTAAGTAACCAATGGGAATGGGAAATGTTTCTTCTCTTAAATGACTCGAGGGGATAAAATGTCCGATTTGAGCTCTTATGTGGGGTTTCAAGAACATTATCAAAGAATGTTGTATGCATGTGCACTTTTACAATCATAACCGAGTTAAACCCAGAAGACGTTCCCATCGTTGTTTTACATCCCGACCATTTTAACACGAGGACTAAATGATCAGCGGTTGCACGATTGTTAGAGGTTTATGTTATTCGGGGGGGGGAAACGGAACTCTGTCAGATGCAGCGAAACGAACCGTTTGCCTCATCGGTAGATGACACATCCATTATTCTCATTTCTATGTGATGTAGAGCTGCAACTTTGAGGAGTTGTTTATGAAACTGTACAAAAAAAATGTTTAGTGTTCAATAAACGTCACTTTCAGTGTGCAGTTTCTGCGTTCTCTGGATTGACTGCGGTCCCTTACGGTGATGTGTGAACATTGTGTGTCCTGCAACAGAACCTTTCTGCACGTTTACTGGTTCGCGTTGTAGTTTTATTAGAACCAAATGTAACTGTGTAGGGAATATTAGATAATTTTGTTCTTCAGAACTGTTCTCTGCCTTTTGGACAACCCAGAATAGACCACAGAGCAGAGGCTAGAAAGCACATGGCATCGTCATGGCAACAAAATTATCACATGGACTGTCCAGTTTACTACAATTTAAGAGAAAAATCACAACTTTTCTAACGTTTGTCTTCCTGTAAGTTACAATTCCCCCCAAAAAAGAAACTTCACAGACATTTGATCATCACTTCATGTCACATCTGTACTTTAACAACTGCGCTATGGAGCAGCTTCCCATCTATTCGCTCCCCCGGAGCCGCTCAAGCTGTCGGGGCAGAAAGAAGATGGCCTTTTGTCCGATGTGAGTCCTGGGCCCCGGCTTGGGTTGTCCGTTCTTCTTCAGTGCTATGTACCAGCTGCTGTCCTGATGCTTCTGGGATCGGTACGTATTGTAGTGGTTCTCCTCCAGCTTCTCCAGGAAGTAACATTCATCACCGACTGTGGCCTGAGGAGACAAACATCAACAGCTGACAGGCACCTCTGTGATTCACCAAACTTTAGATCAAGACTCTAAAAAGGGTGAATTATGTATGATTCGCTGCCGCGTGGATCTTTCGGTACTCACTGAGCTGTACAACAGTCCCTCATCACTCATGGCCACATATCGCCCGGCTTCCGCTCCCTGGATGACCACGACGCCTCGGTCAACGGCTTGGAGCCTTAAAATAGCTGAAATGACAAAAACGTTTGATTTTTGGACACGGCTTCGTTGAATCGAGGGGGGGGGGGGGGCTGTGGGGCCTTCACCTGGAGGTCCCGTCCCGCAGAGAGCCATTATGGATTGAATTAATATTGATGAGACTTTAACACGGTCCAGCCCGCATTTCTAAATTATTTTTTATTTATAGTTGCTGTAATTCAAGCTTAAAGTATATAAAGTATACATCTCTCTCCTCCTGCAGAAAGTCCAAGTCATTGAATGCATCCTGTTACAGGCCTGGTCTGGTCTGGTCGTGAAAATGCGCAGCGCCGCCGCAAGTCTTACTGTGAATGTCCCCGCCGTCCCTCTGTCCCCGCACCGTCCCGTCGGGCCGGATCTGAAGGTGATACCCTCCATTCATGCAGAACAGCCGTGTGAGCCGCCGGTAGTCCGGAACCAGCCCGAAGTCCACCGACGGAAGCTCGGACTCAAATCCCTCTTCATCCGCCATCCCACCGAGAGGAGGAGGAGGAGGATAGGAGTTATCATCGGCTTGTTGTTCCCCCTGGAGCGGTCAGGTTGTTGACAGCTCGTGAACGCGCGCATAGAGGCTGGATGCGCGCGCCCGTGGTGATGCTGAAGCAGAATAATTGATCTCCACCTGATTTATTAAACAGCATCATTCAACACAACGGCCTATGCCATAATACGCAGCTTCAACCGGTCGTTAGACGCAAACCAGGTGTCAGAATGGCAAAGCGCATTTATTGGATGAATAAGTGCCACGTGTGATCGGGAAGTGTCTTTACAACGTCTTAACAGGTGAACGTGATGGCAGACAGATTACAGTTCCTGCTTTGAGAAGTACCACAAAGACAAAAACCTTTGATCAGTGGAGGACAAAACAATCAGAGGGACAAAACACACCACATGTATGTACACATTCAAAACGGTTTAAGCAAAACATGTTATTAGAGAAAGCAAACACCATGAAACGTGATCTGCCCCTTGATGATTCTCAAACGTTAATGTCTGCATATGTTTTATACAAAATAGACTTTAAAATAATATTTGGGTAGTGCAAATCTTTTTTTTTTTTTTTAGATTCAAGCTGGTTAATTACTTTCACAGACAGTCTTGCGTGAAAAAGACTTTACTCCTATTCACAGCATTACACAATTTGACCAAAGCCTTTATGTTAGTTAAAAAATAAAATAAAAATGTGTAAAAACAAAGATCTGTACATTTGTCTTCTATATTTAGCTTACACGGACTTCTGTTGAATTTGCACTTGGCTTTGGTCACTTTGTATCAGTCGGCGCAGACCGACCGCCGACTCGGTGCGCTGGTTTCTCTAGACATGAAGTGAATCTCTTGTATGAAAATAGCCCCTACTTAAAATGAGAGGAAGCAACTATTTCTGCTCACGTGATCATGAGTATCTGTCGGTTCTATTGCATATTCAGTTGGCCTACTCAAAAATGTTAAAAGTAAAAATAAAATAAAAAGATAAATTTTCAAGCTATATATATATATATATGACTATAATACCTCATTGAATGCACAGCAGCAGCAGAGCTATGGATGCGCTGAATGTGAAAGTAACCCAGGGCTTATTCCTATGCGTTAATCCAAGTTCCTTTTATCCATTAGAAATAAACAAGAACATTTGAGAATGAGAAATGAAAACGATAATATTTGCCTGAGCCTCGGTGTGAACAGCGACCGTGGCAGCAAAGTGAAAGTGAGAAATTAACCTGACAAAGTAGAAGATATAAAGTCAGGAAGCAGACGCTTAGGGATCAAAACATCAAAGTCTTTGCTCCTTAACGCCAGGACATGGACATTCCAACAACCTGAGCACGGGAGCGGTTCAACGCGAGTATTGGAGAGGCTCAGTCGCATACAGACGGCAGGATGATGAGGCATTTCCCATATTTAAGCGCGCCAGCGAGCGCTCCTGTTCTTTTAGCCTGGCGGGGCATCGCCGTTAATCTGTGAAGAACAAGCTATTTGTAGTAAACTCTTTCTCTTAAACCTGGATTATTGTTGTGCTGATGAGAATGTTCAAACACACGACAGAAAGGGAGGAGCGCCGTCACGATTTGTGACGACACATTTAAGTGCTTTGGGCTAATCCAGACACCTGAAACCGGAGCTTTTCATCTGCCCGTGGGAAACGCATCATTTCAATACTGGAACATTTCCTCTTCTAACTTTCAGCGTCACAAAAAGCAGACGAGCAGTTTGCCACTGAAATAGTTCCCCCGAGGAAAGGATCCAGTTTGCTGGCCCCCCCCCGTTAGAGACGCTACATTTAAACTGTGAACTGACTGAAGCCAAGTGCTTGTCAACAATGGGGGGGGGGGGGGTCTATCTAATGTGGAAATATGCTAAAGGTACACATACAATACGACAAGAGGCCTACGGGACATTACAGAACAGTCTAGGTTAACAGGAGGGGGTAGCAGCGGTGAGGGGGGGGGGGGTTATCAACTTGGAACAGCTTGGGATTCTGGGTAATTTACAGACTTGTTAGTGGTTAGGAGCACATTAACTACACAGATCGGATTTAGTGAAGGATCCTCAGAAGCAGAATCGTGACTCGAGAAACAAGAAACTGAAGGATGGCTATTTCCCAACTAGTCTGAGCCATGCTAGAACCCGAGGAATCAGCTTTCCTGAAAGATGACACAACTTTTATAATGAAATAAAATATATATCTTTTCTTCTATGATTGGTAGACGCAAGCTTTCATCACACAATCCATTCTTATTAGGCAGGAAAGTGCTAAAATACACATTAATTCTCCACCTTACAACCAAAAACAAAACCAGGACAGCATAACAGTCTCATTTTGCCTTTAGCAGAGTAAAACACGCACCCATCGCACTGCTAGATTTGAGTATGTGTGAGCTGGCATGAAAGGAAGCAGGATTTGAATATTCTTAATGGACAAGGATCAGATTCTACCGAGGATGGACTGAGCTGCCACTTCTAGGGTTAAACGCAGTCATTAAAACGGAACTGCCTTTAACACAAAACGTACAATCAGTGTAAAAGGAAGGAGGACCATGGCTTAAAGAGAAGCTCACCTTGAGCAGGTACATAGAAATCAGTTAAGATAATATTTGAAGCAAAAAAAGGCACGTTTCTTTCCCTTTTATAATAGACTTGTGTAAACCTGGAGGTCCGCTTGCTGGAGAAATCATCCTTATCATGACGCAGGTTGATGAAACATGATTGCTGGTTTGAGTATCAAAGCAATGATTATTATCCCCCCCCCCCCATGTGACTGAGAAACAGTTATAACCTATAAAAACTAAAAGCGAAAGACACAGCATGTTATCGATTAAGCTTCGTTACCTTCCTCGGTAACAATGACCTGGAGAATCGTAGAAACTACTAGAAGCTGAAAATGTAGAAAATACTATCAGAACACGAACAGAAATGTGTTTCACCCATTTGAGATACTGCTCTGAATTTGAAGGTAAGAAACCTGAGACGACGGGGATGTTAAGCCTCTTTTCTCTTGATAATATTTGTAGTATTTCCTACATGCGAGACACTAAATCTTTGCTCAACAAACCCTCTGTGCTCGCCGTTTGACTTCATAAACATCTCATCCTCTCCTCTCTCTCTCTCTCCAGACTCATGACGCAAAGTATACTTGCTCCCAAAAACATCACTCGCTCCTCACTGCGGATGCTCAGTCCTTTCATCGTCACTCCTGAAGGAGTGGTGCGGGGCGGGGCGGGGCGGGGCGGGGCGGGGCGGGACTTTAAGGCATTGTGTCCGTTACTGGGTAAAATCATCTCTGGTGGAAGAGAAGAGGTTTGACGCTCCCAGCCTTGAATTTGGGTAACTGGTTGCTGATGATCTCTGCCAGCATCTCGGGGAACTCCACGCTGAGGGATTTATTCACAAAGGTGTAGAAGCAGAAGCTGAGCAGTCCACCGACCATCTGCAGAAACACAGACGCACGCGTTGGGGGAGAACGACAGAAAACACATTCGCTGAAGAAGAAATCTATTTAGAGATCACTGGAAGTGACGAGCTCTACGGATAAAGATACAAACTATTCAAATACAGACATTTACGGTAGCTGATTTTTCTGGGGGGGTAGGAGAAAGTTTTATGCTACTTAAGTTCCTATGAGCCTACTAACGTCATGATAAGCAAAAGAGCCATGAAGAGCCCAAAGAGATCAGAAGAACTTGTGTTGAAAGTCCTCTGATTCTGTCCAGCAGCACCAGGAGGCGTGGCTAAGACCACATAGACCCATAGGGGGCGTATGAGAGCAGTTTTCTCATAAAAGATGAAAGTTTTAAAAATGATTATTGAGATCAATCACAGACAGCTAATCGCTGTTAAGCTGCAGACAGCTGCTGATAAGGCGAGGTTAACGCCGGCGTCTTGCGCTCCGCCTTTGCGCGCTCCTTTCTCTGTACCTCGTGCATCGAGTCAAGCAGCTTGGTGAGCTGATAGAAACGCTGCCAGTTCTGGCTGGAGTTCTCCTCGCGCTTCACGATGGCCTTCCCCAGTTCCTTAATGTACGACATCCGAATGTCATCGAACACCGCCTGGCTCTTCAGGCCGTCCTTCGGAACTGCAGGGAGACAGGGGAAGGGGAAGGTCAACGTCCGGGACAGAACTACAGGACTAAAGGAGGCCTGTGCGAACTGGGAGCCGGGCCTGCGTTTACAGCTTGAATTCTTTTGCTCTACCTTACTTGGTTTCTCCTACAGACGACCACTAAGTGTCCCTGACTGGTGAAGTTTGGCCTGTCTTTATTTCCTGCATTAAAATCTATCGGCAGGCCAATTCTTATTTACGTTGATGAGCTGAGAGTGTGCTGTGGTGTTGTTTTTGTCCTGTGCATGCATGACACTATCTCTCAGTGCACTGCACAGAGTACTGGCCTAAAACACAACACCGCATTGGGCAGGAAGGTGCGGGCAGCTCTGCCGCTGAGAGGTGAGAAAGTCTGACCTGTGCTCAGTAGCAGCAGGACCTTCATGCACAGATACTCCTCGTGGGAGACCTGCAGCCGGACAAACTCGTTGGAGATCTTCAGCATCTGCTTGCACTGGTCGGCCATGTAGGGCAAATTCATCCGGTCCCTGGTGGGTTTACATGGAAAGGGTTTTTATTGCGTCATCCTTCATTCATAGAGCTGCTTGTGGAGACTTCGTAAAAACAGATGAAGGAGCAGCTTGAATGTTCAAGGCCTCACAAGGATCAATTTGTGGATCCACGTGTGAATCATTCTTTCAAGCATGAGATTCAGTAGATGCTTGAAAAGACGTGACACTCATCAGCAGGAAGTTAAAGACTAACCAGTTAACCAGCGCCCGATCTATAAACACAGTACCACCATATTCCAGAAGAGGACGGGGACATACTCGTTTATGACGAGGTCTGGCGCGAAGCACAGCATGCTGCCATTGCACTGCTGGTAAGACCTCCAGCCCAGACCGAAAGACATGAGGAAGAGCCAGGAGCACTGCAGCAGAGTCATCTGATCATCCAGGTGCAGATTCCTGAAACCTGAGGAACATGAAAAGACGCTTTGTGAAACTATGACAACGGTTTAACCAAGCTTCATTCAGATTTAACCTGGTTTAACAAATACGCCTACATGTGGAGTTCACACCAGAGGGCGCAGAGCCAGAATCTGTGGTACGCCACAGTACACTCACTACACCACCGACCTGGGAGCGCCTTGGCCCACTTAACGGCAGAGATGACCTGCCGGCCACCCAGCCTGTTGAGCGTTGTCATGAGGCGGGTGGAGGTGTCTGGCAGGGTGCTGTCGTAGCCAGCGTAGATGGTGTCTGGCTCGATGGCCTTCAGCAGGGACAGCATGGTGGGAACTAGCTGAGGCATGCACTTAGGGACAAGAGAACGGGCCTCGATCGGCGGACGGGTCGTCGGCTCGGGCGGGTTGCTCGGCAGGGACCCCTTCAAGCGGTTCTGCTTTTTGGCTTTGCGCGCTGCACAAGAGAAAACAGGCGTGAGGGAGTTTAAACTAACAAGTGAAACCAACAAGTCTCGAAGAGTGCATTCACCCAAGGGTAGTTATCAAGGGTAGTTATCAAGGGTAGCTATCAAGTACCTTCCAGGTTCATGCCGGCCATCAGACACTTGCGGTAGCGACAAGCCGGGCAGTTCTTCCTCCTGATCTTGTCTATTATGCAATCGTTCCTCCCAGCACACAGGTAATTATGCTGCCCTGAGGGACAAACAAGACTCATTACTGTGGCAAACACCCCAGGGACGAAAAACTAATTAGCTGTAGCACAGTCCTTGAAGTGACCATAAAATTCAAAGTGACTCCGGTATTGGAGTGAACATATCTGACAAAGATCGATGATGATCAAAGCTTATCACAGTACCTTCTACTGCTCTTTTGAAGAACACCTTGCAGCTGCCACAGGTGAGGACGCCATAGTGACAGCCAGAAGCCTCGTCAGAGCACACCAGACAGATTTTAGTTCCACTCTTTCCTTGTGCAGAGGACGTAGCGCTGACCGCTTCCTGTCTGGAAGTAGGACTGTGGAGGTGGAGACGGTACAAAAACATCAGATATGTGGTAGTGCAACATATTTATATACAATATAATATTGTTTGGATGCAATAATACTAATACATGCAAAGATAAAGGAAAAGTGTGTCAGCAAACCTCAACAGAAAAAATATACACGTCTGAAAACTTTGGAAAGATGTGGGACATGTATTCAGCACTTTTATGAGATCACATGTTTTTATTTATAATTAAATGGAGTGGTGTCAAATCATTTATTTGTTCATTTAAAAAAAATGGTGACATTGAGAAGGGTCCTGTCCTAAATACTGGGGTGTTTGTGAAAGAGTACCTCTTAATTTATTTTTTAACCACTCAGTGAGCGAGCAGTAGTTAGAAATGCACGTTTTCAAAACAGCCACAAGAGGACTCCAGACTCTGAAGCATCCTCATCGGAGGACCACACCCCCTGTCAAGGCCAGTGGCCGTGCAAAAGACACTCCCACCATGACAGGATATGGTGGGAGCGCACACAACTGAGCATGTCTGTCCACAGGTCCACAGGTCCACAGGCTGCCGCTGCAAAGGCAGCAACTGTGGTTGCTTACTGCCCTTATACTGCCCTCACTCTTAGTTATACTGCATGCGTGTAGTGAGTCACAGTAGCAGTTCAAGAAATATCCAAGAATTTTAAATATTTGTCTTTATGGAACCAGTGAGGCCGAGTGAAAAATGAATCTGCCCTAAACAAAAAGTCTGCAGTTGGATTCAACACATCGAGGCCCGATTACTACCGGCAGTTACTGGTAGTCAATGACGACCACGTTGAAGCAAAATAGTTTACAGTTTTAATTTATCTTCTGCAAATTTTGACAGGGTTTCCCCAACGGCTTAGAGAGCACGGAAAACAAAAGCTCTTTGTGTCACAGCAGAGTGGGCGGCAGGGCTGAACCGCTGATTCGGTCGCGTATCAAAGACAGAAGGGGTGACTGATGAAGTGTGAATGTAGAAATATTGCTGATAGAGCAATATGCTACACCCGTTTATCAGCTTCAGTACTGTAAGGAGGGAATATTACAATTTGGAATGCAAATCAATTTGTCATTGATCTGGGACCCCACATTTACATTTGATTGCTAACCATAACTTTGCTTGTGAGATTTGGAAGAGTGTGAGTGGGAAGACAATCAGCAAAGGGCCTGTAAAATGCCCCTTTTCTAAGAGTAAAAAAAATGACATGCCTTTGCTAAACTTCTAAAATAAAGAAATTAAAATCTATTTAACCCCATATCTATTTTCTATCAAAACACATATAAATATGAATGCATTATTACTGAAGACTGCATCATTGGACCCTGGTGTAAACATGTTACATTGAAATATAAATAAAGGAAATATTCCACTTATTCTGTCATCGAATTTGTTTTCTCTGCTGTTAAACACAGCGGCCGGTCATGTTGACCCTTCCTTCGCATTAATCCATGCAGCTGCTGGTACATGATTCGTCCTTCTTTGCAGGCTTACATTTCAGCTGATTCTCACCCAGCTGTGTTTTCATGTCTCTCGGGTGTAACCATGACCCGAGATATTTATTATAACCACCTTGTTTAACCTCGATTGATTGATATCAAAATGGCAATGATGATGTTAGTGGGTGTGGAGGGATCTCCCACGTGCATGATGTCGGCAGGGCAGTTTGATTAAAAGGGTTTAGGCTACTGGTTAAAATCCAATTACCGGTAAGTGAAGTTACTACTTTCAAAACCCAATTTTATTTATGGTATTCAACTAAATCATAAAATATGTTCCAAAATTAGTTTTTGCAGATTGTCGTCAGTCAAAACAAACGCTGTGTGGTAATCCGTGGAGACACAGTTTCCGATTTCTGAACCCATCTGCTGAAGTGAGAGCTCACCATTGACAGGAAGTTCTTGCATTCCTTCAGAGTTTACTATCGGGCAGCTCGTAGCCACAGCACAAAGGCTTAGACGCCCCCCCGAGATGGGCCTCGGCTTCAACAAGGACAGCGCTGAAAATGGTGACTGCCTGCGTCTGTAAGGATGCGATCAATCAGCCCAGGATTTAATGAGCCTCTTTGCACACTTATCATAATAACTGTGGCCCAGTGTCCCGCTTAACAATTCCTAATCTTCTTTTAGCTGCGAGTGTCACGAGCAGCTTGGCAGGTTCTCGCTGTCCACACCCTGCCCTCTTTTTCAGTTCAGACAAACAGACCGTAGAACACATGTCAAACTCACGGCCAGGACGAATAACCAAATTGATTCAGTTGAAGAAAAAGCACTTTATCAAATGTTGAAATTTAGCATTTCAGGTCAAAAATATTGCAGGTACTTGACAGTTCGATAAATGTAAAATCTGTTTGAGACGGGACAAAAGATCTGACTTCATTGTTCTTCTCATTTGAAGAAGAGCGCAGAGGAGGAGGAGTAGAAGGAAATGATCCTTACTTAAAATAAGTCACCAAAATAGAAAGTGGAACTGGTCTGCACGTTCTGAATTGTATTGCACGTAAACACCAGAACCACTTCTATGATAGAGTGAAAGGCCTGGGCCTCATAGGTGAGCAGCTATAATTGTACATAAATACTGATTGGCTTAAAAAAACCAGAGAATAAACATAACCCTTCACAGCGTACAAGAAAAACATCCGCAGATCATTTGTGGCTTCATGACTTGAAGCCACAATGATGTGGAGGTGGGAGGCGGATTCCCAACCTTGAAAAGGAACCGAGGGCTCCCCGCTGCTACTGTGTCCATGACCGTAATACTTTTAAACTGGTTGCCACTGAATGCGGGAGGAACATGCTCCAAAAGTCTGACTTTGCTGAATAAAAAATACGGGTACATATGACACAGACAACATGCAGCAGTATGAAAGAGCATCTGATCCCTCCTGATTTCTTCTATTCCTGTGGATATTTCTCATCAACTATGTCAGACTTTCAAACAAAAATTTCAGATAAAACTAACGCCTCCAGGGTAAACACAGAATCCAAGTGAAAAGCTAGTTGTGCAACCTTTTGGAAGCAACAACTGCAAAACAAACACTTCCAATAACTGGACAGCAGTCTCTGACATCACTGTCATGGAATTTCTGGCCCACTTCTCTTTGGAGAGCTGCTTTAGTGCCGCTACACTGAATGCTTTTTTGAGCATGAACTGCCCCTTCCAGGTACCTCCACAGCATTTCTACGGGGTTCAGGTCTGGACCTTGACTACACCACTCTAAAGCTTTAACTTGTTTTCTTTTGAGACACCGATACGTGGACTTACTGTTGTGCTTGGATGCACTGTCGGCACAACCTAGATGTCCTTGGGATTCAATTCAAACACTGATGAATTGACACCTTTAGAATTTCCTGGTACACAGCAAAGCTCCCATTATGGTAAATTATCCCGACCCTGAAGCAGCAAAGCATCCATTTACGACATGACAGTGTCACCTTGGTACCTCATGCAGCCCCAGAGGTAGCATCTCCCTTGAGCCGGTCCCAAGCCCGGATAAATGCAGAAGGTTGCGGCAGGAATGGCATCCGGCGTAAAACCTTGCCAGAATGAAGCATGCGATCGACTAGAAGGTTGATTTGCTGTGGCGACCCCTGACGGGACAAGCCGAAAGCGGAAGAAGAAGTGTCACGTATAGATGCCACGTTCTTTCTGTTGAAACCAGTGGTAATAGGACCCATCTTCACCTTCTAACCAAACCTCTAATGAGCATGAAGTTGTGCTGTGATGGAATTCACATGTGCTTCAGTGCTCTCCCGTGGATGCCATTCTTGCCAAGTGTATAATGAGACCACGAACACTGGGCATTGTCGAGACAGGCCTGCAGTTTGGATCTTTTGAAACTCCAACAATTAGCCTTCGCCAAGCTTTGGCGTGTCAGTTGGAAGTCCTACAAGACTGTTTAAGTGATGATTTAACTCAACAGGGCAGTTATTGATCAGGCCTGGGTGTACCTGAGCCTACCTTCAACCAGTTTGGTCGTGTTTGGGTTTAATTTCTAAAGCATCTGATGCATTTAAGAGGTGCCAGCTGTGGGCAGGCGGGAAGCAAAGTAGGTCAGAGGAGTGAGTAACTCATGGCAGCCTGCCCGCCACAGCAAACCGCGACACACCCACATTCACATGCATGTGCAGACCTACACACAAACGTGACACACAAGATCATAAAGGGAGATTTACGGCAGGTGAGAGTCTGTGTTGACAATGCAGCACTCAGACGCCAATATTTAGCAATCAAGGAAACGGCTTGATTTTGTATTTCCTTTGGGAATAAAATAAATAAAAAACTACAATAGCTTATAAATAGCATAACTACCTGCACCAAGGAGATTATGTTTTTGACAGCATGTGTCTGTCTGTTAGCAGGATTTTGGAAAAACAGCTGGATGGATCAGGATGGTGCGCCAAATGCTTAGTTCTGCCACAGCATGCCATTGGTCAAAATGGTACTTTATTTGCTATGTTGGGCATGACATTGCACAAATTGTAAATGCAAATCTAACAGCCAATAAATAATTAGCTGTTGCAATTTGCCAGCTCCCATTAGCCTGAGCAGACCAACATAATTAGTGTATTATGTTGGTCTCTAATCTGAAGATGTTTTTGGTTGACTTTTTTGGGGTAACGCCACACTACAACCATGGCCTGCTTTTCCACATCATGTCTACACAGGTGTGTGATTCACGGCCGCTATTGCCTTCACAGAGGTGGAACAAAACAGAAACTTATTTTGCCTTTGTTGCATTCATGCAGACCTTTAGGGCAGAATAAATGTGTGATAGTTCTGCTGCAAGTAGGCTGTGTAAACGGTGCAACCGACTGTGGTCGCCGTTATTTCTTCTGCATGACGGGCTGTCTGGTCTATCAGAATCAGAATACTTTATTAATCCCAGAGGGATTGGTGCACCTCACATTACTGCCAAGTAATATTATCTATATCAAAGCAAGGAGAAGCACACCAAGCTGATCATTTCCTACATACATTTTAATCCGAGTCAAAAGATTGTTCCATTGTCCAGTCCCAAGTTCAGGGTTGTTTGCGTGGGTGAATGCAGGTTGGATGTCTGGAATTCCCCTGTCTTATTAACAGCACAACCTTTTACTAGTACTACCTCACAAAGCAGGACTCGTATGTTTATTACCTAACTAGGTTAAACCAGACCTTTAACTCAAAAACACAGCTCGGTGGACGTGTGAATTTCTAAAAATAATAATAATAATATCCAGAGGTGTCAGTTAGGCAGAGCATTCAGCGGGCATCAGAAACACAGACTGCATTTTGGAGCTTACTTTCTTCTTTTGGCCAGGGACTTCATTTAACTGCACTGCTTTGTGATTTTGATTGAAATAAAATGACTTTACAGCGTGAATGGAAGCGTGGGGGTGTTTTTCACAAGCTCACAAACACACACATATACACCATTACTGCTTTGCTTGCTAGATGAAATACACCTACACATCAATGAATTCAAGCGGTGGCCTTTTTTTTTGCATTGCTAAAATCTTTCGTAATGATTAACTCAATTCAAGGACAGTATTTTTTTCAGAAGTCACGGGAAAAAAAATTCATTGTGAGTTTTTCCCCAACAGGAGCTGAAACCCAGGTCGACGTTACTGTCAGTATGATCTTTTGTGCTGTTTTAGTCAATGTTATGTGAAGTTTTACAACAGAAGGCGGACATTGAACGCTGTAATCAATAGGGTGTGCCTGAAAAATGTAACGTATAGTACAGACGTATTTGTTCACAGCTCTCAATGGAGGAGGGATAATGGTGTAGGCTTGTTTTTCAGGGGTAGGACTTGACCCCCTACCACCAATAAAAGGACATCTTAATATGTCACCATATAAATACATTTTTCTCTGCTTCCAACTATGAGGGTCCAGTTTGGGGAAGGCCCTTTTCTGTTCCAGCATGACTGTGGGCCAGTGTTCAAAACAAGATGCATAAAGACACGGTTTGGTGAGTTCCACTTGAAACAACTTGACTACTCTGCCCAAAACTGTGACTTCAGCCCCACTGAACAACAATGGAATGTACTGTAACATGGAATGCAAGTCAGGCCTTCTCACACAACATCACTGGCTGACCTCACGAATGCTCATCCGGATGAAAGACCAAAAAGTCCCAGACTCACTCAAAAATCTTATGGAAAGCCTTTCTTGAAGAGTGAAAGCATTCATAGCCGCAAAATGATCCACTCTATTTTAATGCCTAAGGATTCAGAATGAAACTTTGAAGATTTAAATACACATTTTTGAAAAATATCAAGTATATAAACATTTACTTTAAAAGTGTAATTGGTGTAAAATATTCCATAAATTCTACTTAAATAAATAAAAGTTGGAAAATAGCCCTAGGGTTTTGTGAATGATCTGCACAAATTTTCAAATCTCAAAATGTAGGAATTTTTAAATCTGAGGATTAAATATATATCAATACAAAATTTAGTAGAGATCTATGATTTCTCGGTTCACACGGATTCTCTGAAGAACATCCAAGACCTGAATTTACTGGTCTTTAGGATAGCACTCAAATCAAAGAAGCCACTCAGATGAGAGATAAAATGTCTTCAACCAACCTTAAGAAAGTCCAGTTCATCGTCGTTCTTTTTCTTTCTCACATTGGCTTAAGTCACAAACTTCGATTCAGCAAATGATGACACTTATTTAACATGTTCTGAGGCGACAGCTTTGCTGCAGCAATCAGGAAAAACACTTCTGTTCTTTGAGAAAGAGCTTTTGATGTTTAGTGTTGTTTATATAACTCAAGCTATGCTACAGAGTATTTTCACAAATGAAAACTGCCTAAATGTCTTACCTAGAAAAGCTGATGGAGTTGAGAAAAGAGGGAGACGTTGAGAAAGCAGTCTTGTGCACTGATGAGTTGTCGCCAACAGTCTGGTCTATCAGTCTGTTCCAGGCCCCACTGATGGTTGTGACTGGGAGGTACGTGCTGGAAACCATCTTCTGATCCTTCTGCTGTTGAGTTTCACTGCTGCTGGGGTTGACTCCGAAGTGGTAGCTCTGTCCTCCAGAAGTGCTGACCCCACGGATGGAGATGGGGTTCGATTTTGGGACGTCTGTGGAAGAGGTGCTGCTTATTTGGCAATAGCTCTGCCCTGCAGAAGACTTCTCCTGTTTGATCCCACTTGGGGTGCAAAGCTGCATTAAGCCAGTATCTTTTTCTTTCTTCACCAACACAGACAAAGCGGCTGAAGGGGTTAAGGACGCAATTGTGGGTATGCCGGAACACGACATATCTGGACTTGTTACATTGCTGCCATTCAGAGCAACAGAGACTGCCCCACTGCCATTAACGCTCTCAACCATGGCAGGTTTTACGTCCCTCTGTGAGCCAACATCCCCAAGCAGGGAGTCATCAGCGAGAGAGGACAGAAAGGCATCATCTCCCACATAAAAATCTGAGGGTGAACCAGTGAGCTCAAAGTCTTCAAGCAGGTCCAGAGCGTTGTCACTGAACAATTTCTGTTGCATGTCCACATCTTTATCGATGTGCTCAAATGTATGATCAAAGTAAATGGGGTCCTGGTCACCTTTATCCATGGAGAAATCCTCTGTTTTCATTGGGAAAAAGTTGGGATCAGTTCCCCCAATCAGTGAATCCATGGAGGACTGGGTAATGGCTACTATATTGGCTTCCAACTGTGGCAAATTTTCCCTAAAGTTCTGACATCCAGCTGCAGTAGTGGTCTGAAGTAATTGCTGCTGTAGCTGAAGCTTCTGATCTTTGGTCAAAGCCCTTGAATCTGAACTTTCCAAACACGGGCCTGTGGTGGTATTAACAGAGGTAAGTTCCTCTGGAAGGGGGCTGTTGCTGAGGCCGTTGGGCACCTGTCCCGGCTGCATTAATGGGCTGGATGGAAGCACGACAGACGTGGCGGAGGTGAGCGACATGGCACTGTGAGGAGCCACTATCAACAGACTTCCCTCCTCAGGGCTTTCAGCGCGGACCACTAAATGGCCATCTCTTTGAAATGTTATTTTCTTCACTCCGCCTTTGTCCATCTTGATCTTTTGGGAGGGGAGGGGGGGAACAAAGCGCATCATAACCGTGTTAAAACACAAAAAGAGAATTTCAAACGTAACTATAAATTAATATCAGTAGTTTAAACGGGTTTCAAGCTGTGCGCATACGTAGAGAAAACGTTGGATCGCAACAAGACTGGGGAAAGTTCCCAAGCACGCCCTTGATAGCAAACGAAGCTAAGCGCTAGCTACTCTCCTGTCAGAAAAACACAGAGGCGTTTCAATAGTATAGGCACTGCACTTGCAGTAAACAACATAGCATTGCTACGCCGAGTCGTGCTTTTCACGTGTTCGACGTTAGCCCATTGCTAAGTGTTAGAAGGCTAGGTTGTGACGTAGCAGGCTAAAAGTGTCTCATTTAAATCGAATGGCGTTAGTGGTAACGTTAGCCTGCTAGCCAACAATAATGTTAGCAGCTATACTTCATGCTTACTGTTGAGTTTTCTGCTTTACTGTATTCTCGAGTAGCTTATATAAGTATTTACCAGTCAAGACAAATAAAGCTGATATTTACCCTTGAAATGACCGACTGCTGGCATGTGTCCACGGGTCGTCTGTCAACATTGTTTTGGTTGAAAGTAGCCGTCCACGCAGCACTGACTCGGTGCTCGTTAACGCGGATTCTCTCGTCGCATCATAGCTACGTGGATTGATAAAACAACAAAACACGCCAAGCAGTGAGCGTTTTGTTGTTTTTAAGTCTTCCGCTTCGATTTTTGACGACAAATTCTCACGCGTCGTGCACTGAGCTATGGTGATTCGTAGCTAGCCATTAGGAAAGTAAAGCGCTAACCTCCAGGAAAAACATACAAAATGGAGACCTAAACCAAGCCAACCCACGGGGGCCTCGTCGCAGCCTGCAGCGCCACCTGCTGGCCGTGTCGAGCAAGTGTTATGTTTAACGAGTTCAAAGCATAAACTCGGTTGAAACCGTATGAATGTGACAACATAATGAACATAGCACGATTTATACTCCAAGTGACCAAATTTAACATTGGAAACATAGTCATAACTAAACATCATTCATTTACCAAATAAAATAAGTATAGTAAGTTAGGTCAACATTGCCGCCTGCCTTTCATCTCTACACTGATGCTGCACAAGGACAAGGACAAACAGTCTACAAAACATTACAATCTTATGTGTAATGTAAGCAGCGAAGCCTCACATCACAGGAAATGAGATCTGCTCACTGTAGATTTAAATCCCCACTGTTTGAATCCCACTCAGTCCCCCATGGCTGCTTAGCAACCCCGCTCCAGCACAATATACTCTGAATTAACAGGGTAAAAGCGTGACCACATGCCTCCTCAAAGCCAGGAGTCAAGGGTGTTCTCCAATCATCAACGCCTCCTCCCAGCAGTGCAGGAATAAAGGACTGATTTATTACAACATGGCCTCAAAATACAAAACACAGGAAAGAAGACAGGTACAAACTGCAAGTCTGGTGATAGTGCTGCTATTATGATTCGCTATTTCAGGTTGACGTCCACACATATTCCTTTTTATATATAACGTATAGCTTGATGTTGTTATTCAATTGCTTTTAGATGATGGCATGCACTGTTAACCCTTGCACCTTACTTTTTCCAATTGTGAATTTCCAGTATAGTATCTGGCTTCAATAGATTGAATACACCAGTAGCTCTGTGACAAATTCACCGAACAGGCTTTAAGTAATAATAATTAAAATCCCTTGTCCCCCCGGCTAAAATAGAGGGGTATTCAGACCGAGTCCCTCCTTTCTCTATTTGGAATTAGATGCAAAACTTCAAAGAAACATGCACTTTATGGGGGGGGGGATGTGATGCCAAAGTGGACATAAACATTATGTTCCTCCTGAATCCGAATGCACACGTCAGGTCGTAATCAACACTTTGTTGTATTTGTAAAGTATACCATGCATGTTTTAAATGAAGTACCGCATTAAGGGATGAGAGCTGTCTGAGGTGATGAACTGAGAATCGACGGACAAATTGACGAGGAAGGAAAGGATCGATTCTCATGTTTGGGGTGGAAAAATGTTTTTCATAATGTTGCTTGGAGTTTCAGTCCAGTGGAGAAGAGCGTGCACGTCAACTCAAATCTTAGTTGATCAAGTTAAATGTTGAGCCTCTCTGGGCAGCCACACACAAACACATATGGTAGTTCAGTATATACTGTACATGTATACCAGCTCTTTCCACGCACAGCTGTCTGTCACGAGCCGCTGAGCAAAAAGCAGCGTGAGGCAGAACCCTCACCCGCCTCTCGTGATAAGCGCGTCAGCTAAAAGCATTAAATGTAAATGGGAAAGCCTTCTGTGAGGATTCAGGAGTAGGGATTAAAATCCTCCAGGCTGGATACTGGAACACTTTCGACCCGAAACCTCTCTGCCAGGCCCAGATGTAAGTCGCCTGTGGATAAATCCAAATCGCACGAAATACGGCGCATGATGAACCGACATTAATTCCTCTTTATGTCGATCGTCTGCTAAAGTCATTTTTGCTTTAAGATGATGTAAGTCATTTCTTCATGGGACGGCTCTCTCTCTCTCCCTCTCTCTCTCCCTCTCTCTCTCTCCCTCTCTCTCTCTCTCCCTCTCTCTCCCTCTCACACGCACACACAACATTATCTTAAACCTCCTGCTGGAACGAGCATTTTCGCACTCAGCTGTTTTGGAGAGATGGATGCGCACAGAAGACTCGCCACCCTCCTCCTCCTCTCTGCGAGCTATCTCAAGGGGGTTTTTCAACACCGTCCCTGTTGTCAGAAGTAAGGTGGGGGGGCAGAAAGATGGTATATTCGCGCCCATTTTTCAATTAATCATGGACTGATGGGACTCAACTCGAAGTTCGACGCACAGTTGCAATAATTTCTATAGAAAACTTGCGCAGAAATAGTTTTTTTGTCCCCTTTTATTTTTGTTGTTGTTTTCTACTATTGTGGGACATTTCAGAATGAAGTGCGGATTCTATTTCTTTGAAGTCGCAGCAGTGACCTTTCACAGTGGGATGTCTGTAACGCGATGCTCGAGCAGCTGGTTATGATAATCGATTCTGGATGCACCGTGGTGCAGGCGCGCATTTACGCATGGGGGGGGGGGTTAAAGGATCTACTGTAGACACACCTTAGCATTGCTTGGTGCTGATGCGGTGGATGGAGTTAGACGACTAAGTGAATCAGCATCACGCAGATCCACTCCACACGCTGAACTTCTGGGACGCCGCGCTCCAAGACGAGACTCGCATGGGAGATTTAACAAAAAATAAAAAATGGCACTGAGCGAGAATGGCAAGACGCAACCTACAAAAGAGCAAGGCGCGCTGCAAAACCCTCCATCGGATGTGATTGAGCTGAACGTGGGCGGGCAGGTGTATTACACGCGTCACGCCACCTTGGCGAGCGTTCCAAATTCCTTACTTGGAAGACTATTCTCCAGCAAGAAAGAATCTTCAAACGATTTGTCCCGGGACCTCAGAGGACGGTTCTTCATCGACAGGGATGGCTTCTTGTTTCGGTATATTTTGGATTACCTCAGAGACAAGCAAGTTGTCCTCCCCGACCACTTCCCCGAGAGAGCGAGGTTGAAGAGAGAAGCGGAATATTTCCAGTTGCCGGATTTGGCCAAACTTTTGTCGTCCGACGATCCGAAACTATTTCCAGACGACTTCTTCACCTGCAACGACTTCGACGACGCGTCGCAGGGCAGCGATCAGAGGTCTTACCCCCGACGCGCCGCGGACAGGAGGTACGGCTACGTCACGGTGGCTCTCAAAGGCGTTTGCGCCGCGGGAGGGAAAGAAAGCCAATCCGATCCCAAGCCAAAGAAGTTACCGAGGATCTTCATCAGTAGTCGGATTGGCTTGGCGAAAGAGGTGTTTGGAGACGCGCTGCACGAGAACCGGGATTCGGACCGACCACCGGACCGTTACACCTGCAGGTTCCACCTCAAGATTCGACACCTGGAAAGGGCGTTCGACATGCTGTCAGAGAGCGGCTTCCACATTGTGGCCTGCCATTCATCCCTGGCTGCGGACTCCGTCATTCATTACGCGGATGACCGAGTCTGGTCCAATTGTGCTCAGTACATCTTCTACCGTGAGTGGACATTTATTTCATTTTCTCACCGCTTATTCCGCTATCGGGTCACGGGCCAAGCTGGAGCCAATCCCAGCAGTCAATGGGCGAGAGGCAGGGGACACCCTGGACAAGCCGCCAGTTCATCGCAGGGCAACACAGAGACAGACAACCAGCCACACACACACTCACACCTACGGACAATTTAGGGTCACCAATCAGCCTAGGCTGCATGTTTTTGGAGGTGGGAGGAAGCCGGAGAACCCGGAGGGAACCCACGCAGGCACGGGGAGAACATGCAAACTCCACACAGAATGGCCACAAGCCGGAGACAAACCTGCGACCATCTCGCTGTGAGGCAACAGTGCTTACCACTGCGCCACCGAGCCGCCTTGGACATTTATTTCCATCTTTAAACACCCCATTTCTGGCCTGAGGTGAAAGTGAAGTTACACACTGTAACACCAAAATGTAGGCGAAAAATAATGAAAGAGCCACCCCCCACCCCATAATAACCCAATCCAGACATCATCATATTATATGGGGGGGGGGTCCTCAATAAAAGTAGTGCAAAGTATATCACAAACCATAAGAAACCTCATCTTATTTTATTAGAATATGCTAGACTTTGATGTAATCTTAACATTTATTTATATTTTTTTAGTGTTTTTCACCACTAGGAGTCATAATCTAATTGTCCCCCGTCCTTGAGTCTTTATTTATACCTTACAGTGGCTGTCGAATTGCTCACAACCGTCAGGGGAGTTGAGTCACACAAGGCTGTTTCCTTTGAAGCACACATGCATGCATCGCCAGTAAACACACGTTTGTGCTCAGATTTCATGGGTTATAAATGATGCACCAGTTTACAGCCCAGTTTCACATGAATGCCGCCCCCCTGCCATGGGGTTAACAATGCTGTTGCAAAAGTGGTTCGTTCCACGCTTCATTATTGTGAACGAACCCAGGTCAAGGTTGGAGGTGGAGTTGGAGGGGGGGGGGGGGGGGGAGTGATGAGGAAGATGGGACATATGGTTTGCTAATGATTTAACAGTCTCTGGCTGCACCCACAGGCAGGTAGGATTTTTACCTGAGTCATTCAAATTCCTGGAGCCTGGCTTTTGGATGGAGCTTCATGAGACCTGTCCATGGGGAGAGAGAACTGAGGCAGAAAGAAGGAGGGCACGAGATGCAAAAATAGATTTAAGTAAGCGTCAGACATGGAAGTTCATTGGATCCGAAAGACAAGAAGGAAAACTTTGTGTTTTTTTTTTGTGGAAGAAGAATAAACTTTCACAATAGAAGAGGAAGGTGAAGGGAGGCAAGCACGGGACAAGCAGCAGGAGACTGAGACCTACAGTCAGGATGATGGATAGACAGGCGGTAGAACCACAGCATCCTGCATCCACTCTTAAAAGTAAGTGTAACCTGATTTTGAATGTGGGACACAGGCTGGCCTAGGGCGGGTAGTCCTAAACGAAGGATGCATGTGGACAAGTGCACCTTTGGGGTGGGCATGAAACAGCTGTGCTTTTGTTGTTTTCAGCAGACTGCTCTTCCCCCCCTTCCCACTCGATCACAGGCTCACGGAGTGAAACAGGCAAAGTTTGATCAGAGTGTAAAGAGAGCAGTCCGGCGCAGTAAACAAATGGAGAAACGCTTCCGGCCTGTCGCTTACTTTTAGTGTCATCCATGTTGGCCTTTTTTTTTTTTATTATCTAAATGCGTCAGTTGTTTTCTACCGGCCTCACCGACTCACACTATTAGTTTGGACTCCATAGTTTCCAAATACACGGTAGATATTTCCAATTCTAATGCATATCATCTGGATTAGCAGCTGAGGAACTTCACTCATAAAAATAATAATGCTATAAATGCTCGTCCTCCTCTCTTCCCAGTAGGAAGTGTGCCATTTGTGCTTCATTCTCTGACTAAAGCAAGTCTTTCTTTCAGGAAAAAGGGCACTCTCTCCCCAGGAGGCTTCACCGATTCAGCATTCATCATAAACAAGAGTTTTATTTGCATCTGATGTAATTTGCTGCTGAACAGGGGTCACGTTTTCACCCTTTAGATAACCAACTGAGCAAGAGAGAAATACATCAGAAGTGATAACCAGTACACACAGGGAGCTGAAACTGGTGGCACTGCATCTACAGGCAGATTTCATATGGAAGCCCCAAAAGCATCAAAATGTCCACTCAAAAAGTAGATAGTAAGACAAATATTTGCTAAAATGAAAAACAAAGAAGCCAATATAATAAATAAAACTGAGAGTTACAAGTTGATAATTCAATTTGAGATTTAATGGCTAAAATAATGCGATAAAAATAATAATTCTGACAGTGCAAATATTTTACTTGTCATTTCTTATCATTTTTTAATCAGCCTTTATCATTTTCATGGCAGAAAAGGCATTCCAGATATATATATGTATATAAAAAACAGGTTTCTCAGTGTATTAAAAAATATATTTTTTTGATGAGCAGTAGCAGTAGTTCAAATTTGGAAAGATAAATGCTCACCGATTTAAAGGCCCCTTTAAAATGGACATCTTGAAAAGGTTCTTTACAGTTACAACATTTTGTCTGTCATTTTGCACAAAGAAACAGCCTCTGTAGAGAGAGGGGTGCTACTTCATCAGCTCAGGGATGAAAACACGGCTTTTTGGATCCAGATAGGTTGGTGTTATTGTGTCTTTGAAAATGCACGAAGACAGAAAATAGCACAACTGGAGAACTGAAATAAAACAGATTTATTTCCAGTTCATCAAAACACTTTCAAACATGAAGGCTCTCAAGTGTTTGGGGGGGATTGGACGAGGCGGGTGTGCCAAACAAACCTAAAATCAATATAACAACAAAAGAGGGCCTGACTAACACCTTCATCTGAAAAAAAAAAAAAAAAAAGTCCCTACAATGCTTTTTGAAATGAAACGTTTCCTGAACTAATACAGAGGTGCCCCAAACTGAAAGTGTTTCCAGGCAACCATGAACTATTTTGAGTTTACTGCTATGGCTGCTTCAGCTGTGTTGTCCTCAGCCTCACACAAACCTTCCTCCAAGAAGTTTCAACAAGAGGTTCAGCAGGGATGATGAAAGAAATCAGCGACCTCCTCGGGCGTGCGATTTGCAGGGGTCCTCTGACTGATGATTGGCCCCGTTGACTTTGCTCAGCAGCCTCACTCAGCTGCGCAGGTGTCGACCAATCATTGCCGGCACCTGGAGAGAAAACAGGATCGAGAAAGAGGCAGAAAAACAAACATCAAACCCCTGTGATCAATAAGTCATAAAAAAAAGATAACCAATCAGGCGGATTTAGAGTTGAAAAACGTAATAAAAGTTGTGTTTCCGCCCGCCCAGGGCCTTTATGAATGAAGTACGACATTTCTCCTTTCTCCAATGGCAGAGCAAACCACCATTGGCCGGCTGGGAGCATCACAAACATCGAGCAGGGCTGTGCCACAGTGGCATCTAAAGAGGGGAGACATGTTGATTGAAGATGAAGAGTGATTACACTTGCCAGTCGTGCTTTTAATATAACTGTGCAATCTTAATTTGGGCTTCAAACGAAATGATGTGTGGCCACAATATCGCCTCACCAGTAAAAATAATCAATGGCTTTGGTGTCGCTGGGCTCCCAGAGATCCTACCTGGAGTCTGGGTGGACTGATATTACTTACGGGAGATGGATGGTGTTCCTGTGAACGATCCTTAAGGTGTTCGTGTGCAGGAGGATGGTGGCTCAGATATGTGCACTAGGTCAAGGAGACAATGTGGTTCGCCTTGTGAATATATGTGGCTTTACTGAAACCTGCAGCTACATAAGGAAAAATCACGCCATGAAATCAATCAATCAATCAATCAATTGATCCCTTTTGCAGGACCCCGTTGGTAGTTGGTCAAATCGCATAATTCTAAATCTTGACTTTTTAAATCCTCATTCTTATGCAACCGTTTCATCCCTCAAATGTAACTTCACAGCAGTGACCCGTATTGGATGAGCTTGTTTCGCGGTGCCTCTGTGTTGCAGCATGCTCTGACAGCTGACTCTACATACACACAATTTTGGAAAGCCCAAGCATGCTTGAGGAATCTATTCTGCACATGCATGCCAACAATGGTCCCAACGATGGCTCGTGATGGAGAACTTTAAATAGGATCTGTTGTCTCGTACCTCCTTGGAACGTCGCCTGTACCTGACAAGGGGAGGAGGCAGAACTGACCCTCTTCTTTCCTCTTGAGGCATCCTTCATGACAGGAGCTTGGTGAATACTCAGGACACCTCACTTTCTGTCTGCCTCATCCTGCCTCATCAGTGCTTGGTGGGTGTGGCTGTGGGTCAGGGGACGGGCCTGCAGGGACCGGCTGATACAGACATCTCAAACTGTCTGTGTCGCTGTCAGGGAGATACTCAGCGGGGCAGTCAACCTCTGACTCTAAGAGGGTAGAGCACCCGCTTGTCATCAACAATCAGCAAGCGAGGCCGTCACTTCCCCTCATGGAAGGCAGATTATATGAGCCGGGGCAGTAATGGGTCTGTGTGAGCAGCAAAGCATGCTGGGACTCCAGGGGTCACCCACGATTGCTGCTCTGTCTTAATAAGGCTTGCATAGTAGGCTGGTGAGATGGACAAATTCAATTGTGTGCAGATATTTCAGACTTTATTAGAGCAGGGCTGTTGCCATCAGTGAGGCCTTGCACAGACTGCTGAAGTGATACTTTTGGAGCAAATGGGACAATCTCAGTGAAACGGATTTCCCCTCACCCTGTCAGGACGGTCACTGCCTTTGCAAGACAAGCCCTTTTTTCGGGCTGCAAGGACACGCTGGCCTAATTTGCGAGCTAACAAGCATGTAAACCACACTCTTCCTAAGGCAGTGGCAGGATAAAATAAATGTGTGTAACTGGATCTGGAAGCAGGAGATTGGAAGAATGTGTCTAAAATCCGAGCGCGTCCACTCGGATGAGCTTGACGCCCTTGTTTGCATGCATGGATTTGCATATTCCACGTGTCAGAAAGCATTACCCCGAATACATACAGCTGTTTCCAGTAAACTAATCGGGGGGCCGATGCTTGATTTTTCTTTCTATTTGTTTGTTTTGTGAGTCTCGGCCAGGCTGTCCTACGGTAAGAGCTGAGCGGCGACGGAAGCATTTGAAGATGATTCACACCACTGAGCCCTGCAGGATTTTGTTGTGTTTGGGTAAAGAAAGCAAGCTTGTTTACGTCAAACATCCTGTCAGGTGTTTTTAGCCCCCCCCCCCCCCATCCCAATTTCTTGGATGTGAAATTAGGTTTTGTGTTAAAAATGCATTTACATTTATTTAGATTGAGGAGACATTTCACATCACTGTTGGGGTTCACATTTGAAAGCAGGCAGCTTTGGGTCACTTGAAGCAAAATAGGAAATAAATGGTGCAATTGGCTCCTGGTTATGCACAATAACAACATCCTCTTTTATTTATTCCTCTCATCTTTCATCATACGTAAGCATGACTAAGCTGCTCTGTCATAAAAAAAAAAAAGAATCAGACATTCTACATGAGTCAATTTAGGGCACAGGGACAAACTCACTCATATCTCCCAAGAAACCTGCTGATATTTTAATCATGCTCTGCCTTCAGACCCCACCATGTCCCACATTTCCACCATTTAAAACCTTATATTGGGTAAAATGCCATTTTAATCTAATATCCAGTCATTGGAATTCCCAGAAATCTTCACTGCTTAAATTTGGAGAACAGTCTTAAGATGGTAATGTGAGATTCCCGGTGAGAATCTCTCTGAGAAATCCACATCCTCAGTCTGATCCCAGGGCCAGACCCAGTCGTTTAATGTGCTTGCAACATGATCTCTGAGATCAATGACTTCTCTGAAAAGATACCAGAGGTTATTATACACACTTGTTTAAATGTACCAGAGAGTCACTACGTTTCCTGGCAAGGCTTTTAGCCCTTTCCTGTCTCGACTCTGAAGAGTCCATTAAAGTTTGACACTACGCCCCTTCAACCGAACACAGTCTCTGCTTGTGTTCTCTTACATACTTATTTTTTCATTACTTTTTGCAAAGTCACCTCTATGTCCATGCACCATTTCATGTATAAAACAATAAGTATGTCTTGGCCCTTCTCAGCTTGTCCGTGCCTTTAATACAATTCATCCTCCTGCTTATATAGCCTGAACATTTTATGATGCTATTATTGGGTTTTTGGCAAGTTTCCTAAACAGTTGCCCCTCTAGACCACAGCATCCATCCATTTAGAAACCAATGCTCAGCCTCCCGCCTCTTGAATCGCCTGCATCCATTTGCCTGGTGGTGCTCATCTGCTGGTTTCAGCTTGATTCATTTTCTGTGGGGGGAAATTGGTGCTCTGATTGGCCTCTTTACTCATGGATTAGCCATTAAAAAGCTGTTAGTGACTCTCTCACTATCGGCTCAATGCAATCATTGCACCAGAGATAAGGTCATTATTACAGTGTTTGCAGATAGGATAAAATCCACCCCCCCCCTTGAACTCTGTTCAGCATTTGGTGCATGCATTGGAAGGGGGGTAATGGACAAATGATTGCTCCCTCTGAGTTATCATTAGTATTGAATCTGTATCACTGCATTAGGAAAAAAACATTAAGAAGGTTTGAGCATTTGTGCATGAATGTACATTAGATTATCTTCCAGGGAGTGCAGACATTTTCAGCAGGCTTCTATCTGTCTGGTAATCTAAATAATCAAAAACAAAATGTTCACGAATATTTATCAGAATTGAAAGAAAGCTAATGTGTTCTGTGTTGACTTGAACACCATCACAAGCCAGCAAACATCTCAGTATAACATTTCTGCTTCGTAATTAAAAGTGTAGGCGGAAGTGGAAAATTACAGAGACGGTAAAAATCTTCTGCTTACGGTTCACTTCATGGCAGGAGGTCAGATGTCTGTGGAATAATGCACCACCTTCTTTATATGATACAAACTCGGAGACAAGCGTGGCTTTTGGAAATGGAAAAGGACACGCAGGGAGCCATATTGAAGAGCACGGAGCTGTGGGGTTCTCATTATCACAGGAAACAATATGCAAAGCCCACCAGCTTTATGAGATTCAGTAATTAAATGTCAAAGTCCAAACTTGTATGTTCTTAAATCTGCACCCTCCTCAACATCCACAAACAAGCCCCCACCTGTTCTTATTTAGAATTCATTTTGATACGTGTTCGCCATTGCAACTGTGGTGAATACAAGTGTGAAAACACAGCGTAACAGTTTCCTTCAATCACAGCTTGAATCTGCCAGCTAGCAGAGCCTTGTTGCTAAAGGAAAACTAGCCCATGTGGTCAAAGCAACTGATAAATGTGTATCTTTGTTCTTCTCCCTGCAGGCGGGCCCTCGAGGTGGTCGTCCTCTCACTGCGATTGCTGCTGCAAGAGCCACAAAAGCGAGCGTGAGGGAGAAAGCTGCACTTCCTTCAACGAGCTCTCCACTTCCTGCTCTGAGACCCAGTCAGAGGCCAGTTCTCCTCAAGGAACTGTGATCTGCGGTCCTGTGAGCCGGCGGCCCAACGCTCAGACCCTGGACCGCCCCATGCCGAAAGGCCCGGTTCACACGCTGCAGCAAGCAGAAATGCGTCGCAAGACTGACATGCTCCGCGTGAGAACCTTTGGGGCCCGCGAGCGAGAGGCTGCAAAGAGAAAAGCAAACAAGGATAAGATGACCCCAGAGCAGGAACTGGAGAAATGCATCCAGGACTTCCAACGGATTAGGATTCCCGAGCACTTTCCGGAAAGGAAGTATATGTGGCAGTCGGAGCTCCTGAGGAAGCACCGTCTCTAACTACGAGTGTGAAAAAGAAGGAAAGGGAGAGATGTAATGTCATGCCAGTGTTATTGAAGATTGTCAGACTTGCACCCTCTGAGACATGCATGAAAAAAAAAAGCCAGAGTGACTAGCTAAGCACACGAGATGCAAGGCAGTAAAGAATGCTTGGTTTGTAAATGGTGCACACCTTTGTGTATATAAGTGTATAACAGGCTTTCCTGCTGAGGCTCACTCGCCTCGGTCTCGGGAACCAGTCATTCTAAAGGCTACTGCGTCACTAGTTGAAGCAACAAAGCAACCTCAGGGGCAACATCATGTCAACCCATAGATCGATCGCATACTGTGTGCATACTGTGCATACTGTGTACATGGATGTATACCCAGACAGTGCTGACAGCCGACAGCAATGAAATATCACGGAACTTCACCGATAGCACATGTACGGCATTTCAAGTAGTCTTTGATAGCAGCACTGCATGTCATGCCACCCTAAGCATAATTATGCAACGTCAGACAAACTTTCAACTCACTATTTCGATGGATAAAATCGGTGCGTTATGACTGAGGGTACTTGAAATGAGGACAGCACTGCCTATAGACCCGTTTTTCATTGTAAAACATTTGCCCAATGTCGTCATTATGTGCTGATAGAAAATGTTGTGTAGGTAGAGTATATAATGTTGACCGATATTTAACTAATTCTTGATTGTACGTGTGCAATAACATCTAATAAATGGGTTCTAATTGTATTTGCCGATAGTGGACCTCTTTGTTTTCAGAACCTTCTTCTCCACATGGCCGAGGACTTCTGGTGTATCTTAAAGAAGACATCAGCTGACAGCCTTATAAGGAAAGAGTGTTGTTAATCAAATCAGGGTGATTTGGGGGTCGGGAGGGGGGCTCGGACACAGCTGAAAATATGAAAAAGGAAATGTCAAACTTCAACTCAAACAAAGTGTTCTGAACACATGTTTGGAATTTTATATTTTGCTGAATCATTTCTTTCCAACCTCGTGGAAAGACAGTGTCTGGATTAGACTTGACTATATAATAATCGTATCCAATAGTAATTTACTACTATATGTGACATGATTATATTCTTAATATGCAACATTATACTGCATATGTTATGGTATTTTAGAAAGGCAAATCTATGATTGATTTCAGCCTTCTTGTACTTCAGTGATGAGAACACGATCATGTGGAAATTAGTTGTGGAAGTTGTGGCCTATCTTGTCTTATGAACATTCTGCTGTTGTGCTAGACACAGAAGGTCAATTCCACGAGCACCAGCGAGAACATGCACGCTCGAGCTGAGCAATATTCAGTTTTAGATTGGTCTCCAGGGACATGTAGTCCCGACGCTGAGCTGTATTTAAAACAACGTGACCATGAACTCCTCTTCCTCCGAGATGAGCTGCGTAATCTTGCAGCGGGCGATTGAACGCTTGTCCACGTGGAAGAAAACATGCAGAAGTCGATGCCTGGGTAGCTATAGGTCATTTTCACGGACAGCATTTTCTCCGTGTCACAGTAGGAAAGCCATTTGGTGTAAATAATAAGTGAATGAGGGTTAAAAGGTACGTATCCCCTGCTCTCAGTCACAAGGACTCTTTAGGAGTCGGGAACAGAGCCGCCGTTCATCATCGTACTGGTAACACCTTGCTTATTCTTTCCAAATGTCAGCTTGGCCTATCGTAGCTAATGAAATCAACATATCAGGCAACTTGCTGGTTAATGAAACAACTGCTGTGTGCGCGCTGATGACTGAAGGGCCAATTATTTGCATGTTATTAAATCAGACTGCGAAAAATGAGGAGCAAAGTGCTTGGAAGGGGAAGCAATGGAGAACGGAGGCAAAAGCATCAGATGATGAGAAGGTTAATGAAACTAGCCAAGAGGTGAAGGTGATCCTACCTGGTTAACCAGACAAATACAACAAATTTACTTTCAGCAATAACAATGCCTTGCCTTAAATTGTCAGCATATTTTCACCAACCAATCAGACATCTTCATTTCAGATCTGTGGATCATTTTCTCAAGAACATCTCAAGGAAAAGGGGAAGCGAACCTTAGCTGTGCATCACAAGCACCGTAGAGAGTACTAATTTTAGCAAACAGATTTCTGCAGTGTAGCCACAATGCATCTATAAGGAGCAAAGCTTTGGGACTGTAGCACTGCAACCCCAAAAACAGTCTCTGTGATCCTATAGCTGAAGAAGTTTCTGCCTTGTGACAGTGAGTAATACGTGAATTCAAAGGACAACAAGTAAGAGTCATGTTATTTAGGTTATTTAAGTATTTAATTATATAGTTAAGCAGAGATGTAGGTTAGCACAAGCATGGAAAATACAAATAAAATCAGAATGTTTTATTTGTATTTGCATTTAAATTTTATTACATCAGCACAGAGCAGAAGCTTTGAAGGGAACTGTAAGATGAGGAATTTGTGGCCATTCTTCCTCCTCTCAGGACCCTGACATCTTCCTCTACGTTCAATAGGAACACAGTATTAAATCCCTCCATCTCTCTACTTTGAAAACCACGTCCATTTTAGATGCCATTTCTACTTGCACTTAACTTCATCAAGATTTAGTGACTAAATCAAGTCAATCTGTTTTTGCATATCAAATATATGCAAATAGTACCCGGCCAGGTCCAGCCGACCTTGCTGACATAGCGCACGGATTCACCTGAATGCAGTCGTTGCCACTCTGCTTTCCTTACAGATCAATAGCTTTCCTTGAAGATCAATCCTTGTCCTGGCCCTATACTGTCTTCATAGATGGTCGATAACCGACATCCTTTTCCTGAATGCAGAGCAACCTTAAACCTTCAATCAAAAAACATCACTGCACACAGCTCGACACTCTCATTTATCCGGAGGGGTTGCCTGCAGGCCTAGTAGTTCCCACGACAGCATTAGAAAGGTCTGACAGCGTAATTACAGACCTCATAATTACCCTAGCTTATCAGATAATAGAGGCATGTACAACCAGGCAAACAGAATTTAATGTTTCATAAAATGTTTTATATATATGTGGTTTGGGAGTGACTGAAAACCACAATGGTATTGATCTAAGGTTATTGCTGGATTGGGGGGTGGCAGGTACAGGATAATTTCTCCCAAGCTTAACATCTGGAATAGAAAGATGAAATGTGAGAGGTGTAGTTGCCTGCAAAGACTAAATATCAAAAGAACCAACATATCTATCAACTTACATCAAAGAACCAACCAAGACTGAAGATTTCTACCCTCTGTCTCGCACCTTTAGTGTTTGTTCAACATAATGGCAAAAATAGAAATATTCCCCAGACGATGTCTCTTTTTTCATTAGTAACAGAGATAATGATCATGTGTAAAAGCTAGCAGAAGTTCTTAGAGGGGACATATTACACTTTTCCCATGTTTCCACACTCATATTTTCCTCTATTTTTTCTTGACCTTCAAAATTAATTGCCTTTTTGTTTTGGTTCCTGTTTGTCTCCAAGTACACACTTACTCACACGTGCATATATGTAATACAACGGCAGGTTTCAGTCTATAGAGCCGTCCTATGAGGCATTACGTCCACAGTGAGTGTACTTTTGCACTCTTCCGGCGCCCTTCCTCCTCCTTCAGCTCACTGCACTGGCGCCAACACCGAAGTACAGAGATGACCGAGGTCTTTCTTTGTATAGTGTGTTCAATCGCTGCAGCGCCACAAGTTCTTTGATATTCATACAATCCCCTGTGGGATCCATTCTGCCTAATGCACTGCACAAAATCGTAGTTCTGAGTCTATCCCCTAATTGGACAAAATGTCTCATGTCCTGAGCGATGACTGGAATAGGGTGGGACACAGAATGCACCAGAATTGTACAACCTCCTCCCTGCGGGACCAGGCGCCCACGGCAGCTGACAGTGGGAAGAAACATTAGGGTGCAAGAGAGGGAGGCCACTCCATCGCCTGCTATGAGGTCAGTGAAGTAAACTTGAAGCTCCAGAGCATTTGGACAGGTGTTCATAATCAGTTTTTCTTTTTTACATCTCCCCTGGCAGGTTTAAGCAGGCTGATCTGCAGGCAGAGTGTCTTCCACTCATCATATTCCCCCCTCATTGCATTATCCCCTTCTCAAGGACTGACTCCAGAGAATGTACAGGCTCAGTTAAGATGTTCAGACCGGAAATCCCATCGCTCATAAATCACCTCCGGGGGCTACTGATCAGCGCCGCTGCGCCACAGAGTAAAGGGGATCATGGTATGTGCTGCTGAGCAGAGCAGAGGCTATTATAAATCAAAGGAAGAGTACAGACTATATTACTGAGGATAAAATATTGCAGGGCACTGTCATAAATGTGAAAAATAATGATTGTCTTTGAACTGTGATATCAGACATTGAATGCAGGTAAACAGTCGGGATGTTATGGATGACTTGACAAGGATTAACCTTCCTGGATGAAGCCAATCTGTCAGAAGATTGGGATTATGGAAGAACGTTTTTTATACTTTGAATTCATGATTGAGTTTTGTCAGATTGTTAGTGGAATAAAGATAGGGGGGGGGGGGGGGGGGGGTCACTTTTCTGTCGAGCCAGATTTTGCACGACCAAAATGTGCTGCACTCAGCTAATGTGTCGACCCATTAAATAATCAGTGGGGGGACATTGTCTCAGTTCCTCCCAACATTTTTCCAGTGCTTTGCAATTAGGAGAGCATCCCTCAGCCATACCTTGAGGTGTTTTGGCTTTATAAAACACCCTCAAATAGCCCCAGAGCACCTTTCTTCATGTGTAACCCTTTTAGCATATAAGTGAGATAAAGGCTCTGGTCACGGTTAATTTCTTTCACGCCTCTTAATGCCGGCCTCGGGAGAGACCTTGCTCTGAATGCATTACGGAGCGAATACTGGATATGGAAATAAGCTGACGATCATGCGTCACACAATCCAACAGTGAGGATGATTCTCGCTCTCAGTCTGTCACAATTCTTTGAATGTAATCTGATCTATTCTCAGTGATAATCTGTTGTATTTTAAGGATGGAGGTGCACAGAAAGACACAACAGAAGCACCATGTGCCAAAGTGAATTTTAAACAGCATTGTTTTCTCTAGATAAGTAATTATCTTATTGCCATCTTCCAGGATGTATTTTTTAAAGGGGTACCATTGAGTATTTTGACATTAACTGCAACAGGAATGTAAGAAAACACTCATACTACCCACAGAAATCCAGATTAATCCACCCAGAGATTAAATGTTGCATACAGATGGTGGGCATGTTGCACCCACCCATCTGACCTCCTAACACTGCTCTGTGATTATAAACAGGGTTTCTAGAATATCTGCACGGACACACAACATCATATCGTGCTGGATAATATAAAATTCAGTGAAGAAATTTTGCACACAAATGCACCAGTGTGAGGTACCATAAAACAAAACACTAACATCAATAAAGACAATATTTTTAGATTTACAACAAAGCCCATGCTAATAATAATATTCTATTTCTAAGATGACAGCTCATCAGGCAAATGTTGGGGTCTTAATGCCCTAAAATTCACTTATAGTGGATATTTTATATTATTTTCAATATATTTTTGAATGTTTTGAGAGCAAAGCACAAACTAAACCCCATCACACGAGTGTAGAGACGATGCACTTTAATTTCTAATGGAAACACGACATGCTAACAGCTCCGTGAGGCACAAACGCGTTTTGAGTGAAATGGTTGTAAAAGATGAATGCCAGCAGGCATGATGTACATAAATTATTGTGATAAATCAAAGTGCAGCATATCCTGAAGGAAATCTTAGTTTTACAAGTACTTGGTCCGATACCAAGAGATGGGTTTTTTTGCTCAATGAAGAAAAAAACAATTAAGGGCTCACAAATTCCAATTCAATGTCAGAGGATCATAATTGTGTTTTCTAAATCTGAGGGCAAACTAGTTTCAGTCATTATGGCCGACTTGGATTCATGACTTTAATTTCTTAAATTCAGGCTGGAGAATCATCTGTTCTTTTCCCATCAGTAAATATGTAGCGTTCGTGCTAAAGCCATGCTAAAATACAAGGCCCATGAACCAGTATCTGAGCTGAGCAGATCGTGCTCCTCTGTAGCAGTGAAAGGCGTTCAGAGCTCGGCTCTCTCATTAATCTCTATTGGCCTGTGTCGCCATGCTTAGAAAAAAAGGCAAGATTACTCCCATCTCAGCCTCAGACTCTCATTTAGCCACATGCGTCAAGCCATTATTCAGCCATCATAGGAAAGCAACAAAACAAATGGTATTTACCTCAAAGGCCATATTGCCACAGGGGGTAAAGGAATAGGGGGCGAAGGAGCTGCGAGAGGGAAAAGGAAAGTGTGACATAAACAAGAGTTTGAAAGTCGTCACGGAGCTGCAGTACATCTACTTCCTGGGATACTGTCAGGCTGTCATCTGTCATCTAACAACATGGCAAATGGCTGAAATGAGCTGGAGACGGATGTGACACAGATGTCTGACTTCGCCATCTAATCCTTCACTATCCTGAGAAAATGATGGGATGGCATTTCCATGGCAACAAACTGAGAGAGAAAAAATAATAATAATCCTGCAGACCCTGAAAGCCTGGGTGATTGGGTTTGATTTTGATTGTGGTATTAATCACAGCTGGCTTCTGCACCAAAGAATGACGGATTATTTCACCCAAATCAGGGCACTGATAATTAGTCGCCGTCATGAACATGACACACGATCTATCTCAGGCCACAATCAAGGAGCTTACTTATGTGGTTTTAAACTACAAGCTTCTTAAACAGCTGAATCGAAGCTTAACCTCAGCAGTGATGCTAATTACATTCTGTCTGTCGTTTAGCCTTAAGACCCGCTGCTGAAATATCCACATCTGGGTCGTTGCTTCTGAAGTCACCAGAGGTTGCACCTAATTGAGCGGAGCCAAGGTGAAAGTGGGGAAAGATGAGTGTGCTCTGTGAGCGTGTGTGTGTGTGTGTGTGTGTGTGTGTGTGTGTGTGCACATAATAAATTCACATTTCACAGCTTGATTAACTTTAGGTAAGGCAGACCCAGCCAGAGGAAATAGACGAGACTTAGGGAAAAACCTAATCCACGTTCCTATCAGAAAGGCTGAGACTATGACAGAAACTGAGTGTGACAGTGCAGCGTTCAGTTGCTGCTGTCTGAGCAAACGTATAAACCGCTCCAAGGGACTAGGGGCGTTTCTCAGTTTTGTCCAGCCTAAAGATGATATCTATAGTTAATAGTTGTCGTGATCTGGCCTCTAGATGGCATTCGGTGTCATCTTAATCACTTCTGACACGCTATTCATCTCCGCCATGACCGCATCCGGCACTGATGGAGGAATGCCACAGAGTAGTGAAGCGTGAGTGACAGAAGCGCTATTTTAATAGTTTCAATATTTATTATTTTTACATACTGCTTCTACTTGCATCCTTGGTCTTAATGTTTGTGGTCATCCTTCATATGATGACCCAACTGAACAGAAATTTTAATAGAGTGTTGTTGTTGTTTTTACTATTGATGAAGTGGTAGAAAGAGACAGAAAGGTGAGTTGCAAGTTTGGTTCTGGGGTGGGTGTGTAAAAGAGGGAGACTGGAGATCTGCTGCAGTGAATTGTTTTTTAAATTACAATTCACTGCAAATTTTGGTGATAAGATAGAGGACCCCACCCTACACGACTGTATCACGTTCAATAAACATCGGTCAATAATCAATCAAGATATTGAGGAACAAATGTTGAAGATCCATTGACTGCAATGTTGATGAAAATTTCAAACTGATCCAGAATTCAGGATCTCTTCTGGATCATCGCCAACAATTAATGGGGCTGAAATGTTTTTGTTATTCTATTAATAAAGAGGAATAATGGCAAACTCAGAATACAAAGATATTTTGCCGGGGTTTTTCTCCATTCCAAACTCTCATTTCCTGATGATAATGTCCTTTTTCCAGAATGTCTGTGTCTCGTTTTTTTTTTTTACACAAACCTCAGCTGTCTTCTTGAATAATTTGAAACAAGATTCATGTGAGGGAGACGTTTTCAGTAGCCTATTGTGCGACTGCGTGAGAGTAAGATAGAAAGATAATGCACTATAGTGAGGGGAAGAGGTGTCCTGTTTCGGGTGCTTCATCCTAGCAGAGGGCTTCCAGGCACACAAAGCTTGATTCATAGACAAGTAGGTAAACTGAGCAGCAACAGCCAATCAGTGAGAGGAAGGCAAGCAGGAAGATTGAAAGAGGAGAGCGGCTCAGAGATTGAGTCCCACCCCTCGGCGTGGGTTTTGAGTTGCGTTTAAGCAGAGGCGAGGTGTGGCGTGAAGAGACGTCCCTCTCAGCGCTGCTGATGTTTGCTGCCTGCAGTTTGGTAAGTTAAGCAGCTGTATACAAGCACACTCCCCAAGTGAGCACAGAGGGATTCACATGAGTCAAAGGTGGTCTTTAATAACATAATGGCCTACAACGCCACTCTGGCACCCAGAAACAAATAGGAGAGAAGGAGAGGCCCTTATTTTTTGTCTAAAATGAGCATCAAAATACTTTCATTCTTTAAATGCTTTGGGAAATCTTCAAATCTGTTTCAAGACTCCAAAGTAAGAATCGACAATTGAATTTTTTTTTTTTTTGTCAGTACCAAATGGGTGCGTCTGATGCATATTGGGAAATAAGTGAAAACGTTCCAAATTTCTTTTGGGTAATGACTGAAACAACGCCAGTGCTGCGATAATGAGCTCTCCTGCATACATACAGAGGAAGGGGAGCAACTCAGTGCTCTGTTCAGAAGTAAGAAAAGAGGTTGTTTCATTTATTTATCAAATGTAAAATATTTATAGAATTCAATCTGCTGGTGCAGGAGGACCAAACAGAACAAACTGTGGGTGGAAGAACTGCAAAGTTGCTTCTAATGAAAGCATCTGGTTGAGGACTGCCTGCTGCTCTGCAAAAAATATTTGCCCTAAAAAAAAACTTTTCCAGGCATTCAGAGGGATTTGATCCGAAAGATGACGCTTTGAAGGCCATTAGTATGGCACCTTGTTGTTGGCTGTGCTTTTCTGTCAGACAATGGGAGTGGACATCTCACCTGTGTCAAAGGTGCGGCGTCTACATAGACAAATACGTCACAAAATTGCAGATGTTCCGGTTGAACCGGTTTAAGCGGAGCACTGTGTTATTTCTCCAAACAGACTGGAGCCTTGTCGTGTTTACGTGACGAGCGATAGCTGCCCTTTAATGCTGTTGGTCCAGACTTTGTTTAGAAAAGAAACATGTAAAAACTACACTGACCACGTTTTAGGAAATCATGACTTCTGCGTTTTGCCAGGGAAGATGCTTTTTTGAATTAAACCCACCTGTACACCAAAAAAACAACTAATATTCCAACTTCAAAAGAGCAACCAAAGACAGGGGGCGGGGGGGAGACCCGGAAATAGAAGGGGAAAGCAGTGCTGAGACAGATCACATCCAATGAGTCGGCAGCACTCTCTGAGTGAGACAGCGTTTTAAATAAAACATGAAAGCTGGAGAGGAAGGCACTCGTCCTCACACAGCAACTTGTGACAAGCCATGATATTCTGAGAGACAGCACACTGAGCTCAGACCTGTCCCCGGGGACACCCGTCCCTCGTCGTCAGGCAGACTAGAACCATCAAGGAGCGTCCTTCTTCCCACAACATTCTTCCCACAACATCCACACGTTCCCAGGGGAGGTCAGATTGACCAGTGAGGCACTGATAAGATAACTTCCTACGAGCAGCAAACCACATTCCCAGTCTTTAGCCATTCCTGAATGGACCAGTCCAGTCATCAAGATGCTTACCTTCAATCCTGAGAAAACATTATTATAAATGATGCACTGAGAGAGAGAGAGAATAAGAGGGGGGGCAGAGGCTGTATGAACTTTGATATGAACATTTAAATAAATTATGGATAATCTGTCTCTGTCTCTGAAAAACCATATGAACATTTTTGGAATTCCCCGAGTTCTGCTGATGTGAAAAAAAAGGATGAAAAATTCATGCTTGCTTAAAAGATGCAAAAAGATGTCCTGGACTTTCACTGCACACCCAATATAGATACATTATTTAGTCTTGGGGTGGAGAGAGGGAATTTGGGAGTTCGGACTGTGCAAATGAAATGCAAACAAAGGGATTACAAACGTGTGCAAATAAATATCTCCACTAATAACTGCAATAGTTTTACACGTGATGGCTGCCGAATTAGAGTTCAGGTTTGATGTCAGGTTATTTTTCTCAGATTATTCCAGCACGACTTGATGACGTGTACACGTGGGGAAACTTGCAGGTGACTCCTGCAGAGCTGGTCCGTGAACGCACCAGCAGAGGGAGCCCGCGTCCCACGACGGGGCTGAAAACACTGCCCTGTTTTATTTCCCTGTTCGCTTCCAAGTCAAACATAAACAAATGGGGATTTACACAAAACCCACTGTGCAGACCGAATTGGGGTGGGGGGCGCAGATTTTATTTTATTTTAAAGATCCTGATTAACGAGCAAATTTAACGATCACAAAACTTTTATTTTGAAACTTGGGGTATATTTTTCTTCTTCTTCCTAATAATCATTTGTGTGATATTTTATCGGACGAATATGGCAAATATTTCCCGACATTTGATCATGTTAATCGTGTAAAAAGCTGATCAGATGTAACGATTACGACACTGAAATCCGACGCGGTTCCCGATGAATGAATCCGGTCATCGTCGAGGCGTTATCACCGGATTATTTCCAAGTCGACTCTCCACAGGTTGGTTTGATGTCGTCACAAATGAGGCCGTCGCCGACGCGACGTGCGCGGCTGACGCGCCTGCCCCTTCGTCCGCTCCGGTCTCCGACGCACTGCGTCATGGCGGCGGCGGAGAGAAAGTTACGCATTTACTAATCGGACTTTATGGACTATCACTCTGACAGTCTGCGCAAAGAGCGTGTAAATGTAAGTATTCAGCGTTTCCTCTGACTCTATGTAAGCGTCCCGCCTTCTGTGGAGGCTTCCTCATTGCAAGCCTTACCTGTTCAGACAGGTGAGCTGACATGACACCTGTTATCTTACCACAAGGCTCCTTATCGGCTTCCATCGAGCTTCTCCTTCACTCTAACGTCACTCTGTTACAGTGTTAATGTTTTGGTCATACATCTGGAACTAAGTGCTATAATAATAATATCTCTTTTATCGCTGTCTTCTTCTCTTTCCGTCCCAGTATGGTGGATTACAGTGTTTCAGGTACAAGAGAAGTTCTACAACAAAAGACAGCTGCCCATGTCCGAATGGAGGAGCTGCGTTTAATGGCCTTGCTGGAGTGTCCTCTGTGTTCTGAGCAGCTGGACGCGTCGGCGAAGGTCCTGCCCTGCCAGCACATGTTCTGCGTGTCCTGCCTGCAGAGGCGAGAGGCGTCCCACTCCCAGCTGCTCTGTCCCGAGTGTCAGGCTCCTGTCTCTGCGAGGACGGTGGAGGAGCTTCCGTCCAACCTCCTCCTTGTGAGGCTCATAGAGGGGCTCCAGGCCTCGCTGGGGTCCAGCAGGGACAAGGACGCAAACCGCTACTCGGCGCCCGCGGCCAGGGCCGGCTTGAGTGTCAGAGAGGATGAGCAGCAGCAGGAAATCAGAGTGAAAGAGAAGCAAGGGCCCACTGAGGTCAGTACAATGCCCCCCCCCCCCCCCCCCCCCCCCGAAACCTAGCGTTTTGACTGAAATAAAACAAGTCCTATATGGTTCTTTAACATTGGATACCAAGCAATTAATATTCAGGATCCCCAGTCACAGGAGCATTTCAGTTATAAATATGCTGGTTAAGTTTTCCCTCATTATTTGTATATGTTAAACAATCTTTTCAAGATTAGAAGATCAAATATAATTGCTGATGTTCCCCAACATGACAAACAGCACCTCTCTAGTGCATGGGAGATGTGTACACACATTCACGTGGTAAAACTATTAAACAGATTTTGTGTTGCCTTAAAAAAAATAAAACATTCAAAAGCAGGAGAATAACTTCAACTTGTAACTTCAACTTGTAACCATGGAAACAAGAGCTTCTCCTTCACTCCTTATTCAAATGATAAAAGTTACTTTGCAGGAAAAGGAATCACTTCAGTATTTTCTTTTGATTTTCATCTTCTTTTGAGTAGAAAAGCACACAGAGAGCGCAGACCTCCGCCAAGCAGCTCATTCCCCTCATAATTAGATTTGCACCGTCCACATGGTGATCTGGATCATCATCAAAAGGTTCACCACTGTGTGCTCACCCACCTTGCATGGGGTTTTCCATTTGACCGTTTTTCTTTTTGACTTTATCTGGTGTGATCTGAAAATGTTTCCTCTGACGGGTGAGTCAGTGATATTTATTTTTCCAAAGAACATAGGAAACCCTAAACGCCTCCCTGTTCTCAGCCCAGGGATGAAGGCCGAGGGTCAAATGTGATCAGTTACATTGATATGACTTGTTAAGCTAAGTAGATACGGTCCAGAGGACTGAACGAAATAACCGAGAGAAAACTAATGATCTATAAAATAATCCTTCTCTCACAGATTATATCATCACCAGAGTGATGGAGTATACTTAATCTGATCAAGCATAAAGTTTGAAGACCTTAAAGTGAGACTCTGTGCAGTTATCTGTCCCCCCCCCCCCCAATCTTTAAAGAGTAGAGTAAAATATCATTTATAAGAAAAGAACATCATGGACAGGAGTGAGTGGCGCATGATTAAAAATCTTTTTTCTGTGTAACTCATCTGTCTCTCAGTTTAAACTCAGAACAGATCACAGGATTGTGTTTCCCAGTCGGTAAATGTCAATGCTGACTTTATATTCTCTGCTGTGATGAGACAGATAAAACGCTTTTCTCAGTTGTCCCCGTTATGAACTTCTGGGACGTTTCTCTTTTGAGTTCATCCAAAGTTCAGTTGAGTTCTTGAGGCTGTTTCGCACCAATATCAGTCAAAGGTTTGAAAACTCCTTCAAGTCGGTGCTTTTTTCTTTTCTTTTTTTTCTAAATGCATTAACTGTAAAGTGTCGAGCGTGTTTCATTCAGCACAAAAATCTGTTCAGAAAATATTGAAGTTTGTCACACAATATTAACAAATGCCCTAATAATTTATTTAGCTACTGGACATAAGTGTAACAGGTTTCATGTTACAGGTGACTTACAGCACAGAATAAACCTGTATGTGTTTGAGAGTAGCCCATAGGAAGCCATATCATCATATAAACTACATGCACCAGTTTATTTGAGTTTTTGTCTACCTTTCAGCTCGTTCTCAGGGCTCTGATGCATAGCCAGCCAGGCGATTCGTCAGGTGAGCTGGCGTTCACACCTGGTAACGGCCCGAAACAAAACGTGACTGACAACAGGCACCATGGGAATCCCACCGACCCCGGCGCCGCGTCCAACGCGCCGCAGGCCGTCAGCCACATGCCTCCGATGCAACCCGTTCAGCAGCCTCAGCCTCCAGCTCTCTGCAGGGCTCTGTTCAACTTTAACCCCAAGGAGATGAATCTGGAAGACAGCCAATGTTTTCTCACCTTCCTCAAGGTCTGACTCTTAAACTGACCTGTTTTTAAGAATACAGAGTATTCTTTTTTAATTGGTGGAAGAAGACAAGCACTGCGCTCAAAAATAAGCTCCAGGAATTAAATGACACTGATTTGTAGGAGAGGAGATCCTTTTAAATATACTGAATTTACCGGGTGCTGTCATTTGATATATTTAGCTTGTTGGCTTAATACATTTGATCTGAAGATGAGCTGTATCAGAGTGTAGGTGGCGTAGACGCTCTGTTGAACAAAACCCTGACTAGAATATTTACTCTATTTATCCACATTTCATCACATGTACTGTCTTGATTTCACCCCGGCAACACTTGGCTGGCTTGTGGTCATTGACTAAACAATATATTGATTCCTGAAAACAACACTTTCACTTTTGAAAATGACATTCAGCACACGGATGGAAAGAGAATACACTAATTGTTGCTCAGCAGCCCCGTTCGGGTCCACGCCATTGTTGCATTTGCTGCTTTATAATGAGCACTAACTTTCTATGCCGTTGCACGGGCCAGCCTCTTTTACTATATAGCCTGCTGTAAGGAATGTGGCTTGCATTGTCTTTGCTGGAGGAAATAGAGATGTCCCTGAAAAAGGTGCCATGTTGACGGCAGCATATGTTGTTCAAGCGCGGCGTGTTCCCTCTCAGCACGTACCCTTCGTTCAGGTATTATCCCCAGGGCTAAAGGGGAGAATCTGCTTTTGTCAGCTGCCTCCTGTGGATGTTGCTGTCGCGGCCTTGATTTCACGCCAGACACGGTGTAGTGGGTATTCCCAATAGGAATTGCATGACTTCCGAAAGGTGCAGAGCCCTGGCAACCCAGGTGCAGCGGTTCTTTTTTTTTGATAATTTTATGCTGCAGCATAAAATTATGCTGCAGCAGAAACGGCTCATCCATGGGACCTTGAAGGCGCAGAGACCTCAGTTCATTGAGTCAAATATTATATGTGTCCGTGGTGAAAGATAAAGGGTTAGGGTCGCTTGGAGGCGGTAGCTGTACCTTCTACGGTAGAGCTGATGGCAGCAATGTTCAGGTCTGGTTTTCCCACAACTCTTTTACAGCATGTCCATGGAAATCCATGAGTTTGGCAATCCTTAGGTGGCTGTTCCTCAAGACTTACCTCGTCTTCCAGGGGTAACGTTTGAATGAAGAGGAGAGCAAAACCACTGTCAGTCATTAGCTTGACTATGTGAATAGCAGCGTAGCCCATTCAGCATCTCTCATGAGAGACCGTCTGGAGGCTCAGCTCCCTGCTGCAGTGGCTGTTACTTAACCCTGAAGGATTTCTATGGCAGTTATGTAACGGCCTCAGTATTCATGTTCCCGCCATCAAAGCACACTTGCACGCTGCTTTTTTTTTTTTTTCACTTTAATGCAGATGGTCAAATGGTTTTTAGAGCAGGGGCTGACCGCAGAAAGGATGTGGCCTGCAGACACGAAGGAAGTCGCTGCCACATTCTGCAAACTGTAGGTTCGGGGACTTTCTGGGCTGAGCAAATGCACTGTGGCATTGGGCATCCTGTGTGTGTGTGTGTGTGTGTGTGTGTGTGTGTGTGTGTGTGTGTGGTTTATATTCTTCTCACCTCTTTCTAAGAGGAGATCCCTCTGAGTGTGTTATTTATTCCGGGCTTATAGGGAGACATCCTGTCCGTCATCAGAAGGGTGGATGAACACTGGATGGAAGCCAAGCTCGGGGAGAAAGTTGGGGTTTGCCCTCTACAGTTTACAGAGGTGAGTTCTGACTGCCCTCCTTCTGTCTCCCCTTCCATCATTGTGAGTTGTGGCCTTTCAGGCATTATCGAGGTTGACACCTGCTGTATGGCACTTTGGTCTGATGGTGTAGCTCATGTCTGTAATGAACTGAAGAATAGATGCTGTCGCTGGAAGTCATTAATTCCAGGTCAGTGCCGAGGGAGGCAGTACTTTGATTTCCGTTCACATTTTTGAGTCATAAATTCCAGTTTGTCTGTGGAGCTGCGTGCTGCACATTAGTATATGACAAGGCCTTATTGAGCAACACAGAGCTTGCAGAGCTACAGCTGACTGTCATTTTTTTAACATGTACTTTCTGCTTCAGTGGATAAACTTCATCCATGTATTTTTATTTTTATTTTTATTCCAGTAATGGATTTAACAAGAAGCCTCATTCAGCGTGTTTTAGTCACTTGTCATCTGTTTCGCTATGATTCTTCTCTTGATTTTTCTTTCCTCTCATCCCCCCCTTTTTGGTCACCGTTCCACTTTTCCGAAAGCTCCGCCTCAGCTGTGCTTTCCCATCTTTTTCTTCAACCTCTCTGCTCTATTCTTTCATTATCCTCCTTTCTGAGCCTGCCTCTTCTTGTTTTGTGCAGCCGGGCGTGAGGACACTAATGCTTTCTCTGCCTGGGTAGCATATCAGACACATGACTGTGGGGAGTGAAAGCATTAGCCCCACCACCGTCTGCCTGTCTGTCTGTCAGTCTGTCTGTCTGCCGGGCTGTCTGTGCAGCCCTGCTGAGCGCCAGTCTTTCATTCCTGGCTTGTTTGATAAGTACTGGTGCTCCTGTCTTCCTGCCTCCCCCGCCGGGCTGTCCAACAAGTTGTAGGGGTGAGTGGAGTAGCGATAAGTGGGTGTATTTAGACAGGCTTCTCGACGATTAGTTGACAGAAGCAGGTTAGAAGAGAGTTGGCAGAGGTGTGACTAATCTTTGTTTGGATTCGTCTTGATTTCCACTTTAGTTGCTCTTCGATGCGTTCGTCTCTTTCAGCCGAATCCAGTGGCTGTCAGACTACTAGAGGGGAAAAATCGGAAAGCGAGTGATTCGGCAGAATTCTACCATCGGACTGGGAGTGGAGGCAAAGCCAAGGCCGCTGACGCATCCACGAGAAGCACGTATTACGGAGTCCCTCAAGTCCCAGCGAAGACCTCCATCGCCAATGCCTTGCCCCTCTTCAACCACTGGAAGCAGCCTGCGGCCAAAAGCGTCAACTTTAATCAGACTGCCAAAGGAGAGACGACCAGCATAGGCAACTTCAACCGTCAGGGTCTATCGCACCGCCTTCCTGGGCCTCCTGCCACCCGGGGCACCTCTCACCCCTCCAGAGTGAACTCCCAACGAATCAGACGCCACTCTGAGAATACGCACAGAAACCCGTTGCAGGTAAGTCACGTGCCGACATATCTTCCTTTATGCCTGCTGTCCAGAGAAGATCAAGCTATCGGATTCTTCTTTGTCATAATATTTTAACAGAACTCCATTTGACCTTGTCTTTTTTCCAAGAATTGGTTTTAACAGAAAACATGTGGTTGTGTTATGGCTGATGTTTTCATTGGAGTTGTTGAGGGATCAGATTGCTCTCCGGGGTGCGGGGAGGGAACCATGACACTAAGCCTAAGGAATGAATGCAAGTGATGCATCGCCCTTTGCTGGGTGTTATATTATTATAAAGCTCTCATAAAGTCTTCACAAATGGGAATAGTGGTAGAGGTGAAGTAAGTGAAGACCTGAGTCGAGACTTTTAAAGCTTTGACTCAGTAGACCTGGGTCGTAGAGGAGAGTTTTGCCCAAATGGCAGTCTAGCGGATTTTCTGTCCTTGGCTCAGATATGGAACGAATGCTTGAGGGAAGTCGTACAGCGGTTTTATTCCTGTAGAGGGAACATAAAAGCTCGTGTGAAACAGAACATCTCATGGCATTAAGTGTTTATGGCAGAATGTATCCGTGAATTTTAACTGTACTTGATACTGATCATTCATTCTTTTCATGTGGCCAACATTAACATCTGCTGCATATTTCATTTAGCAGATTAATGGAGCATGAACATCTCAATGAGACAGTTATTTGGTGGGCATTTTATTTATATTTAGTCAAGTGGCATGCAGTGAAAATACATTTCATATCTGAAATTGAAGCCAAATACTACCCAAGTGGAGTGCCGACATAAAAGCCTTCAAGTTTTCTCATTATTAACGCAATGCCAAGTGCCCCCCCCCCCACCTCCAGAAATAACAATTTCCTTTGATTCATTTCATAATTGATGCCTTTACCCTGTAATCATACATGTCACTGCAGAAAAATGCGAAACTTTTGGCAGGTTGAAGAAAAACAGTGAGAGGAAGGGAGGAGGTTCAACACTTGACAACAAGGAAATGTTGGAGAAAAAAAAAAGATGGCGTTGCACTGGGATGAGAAATAATAAACAAAATGTTCAAGCTGCAAAACAGAAGAGGAAGGGAAAAGAAAGATGAAAGATGTTGAGAGTGGGAGGCTCTGGAGTCTGCAGTGTGCTTGCTTATCTCTCATGCTGCTGCTGCTGCTGATGATGATGAGTCATGGGTAAAGTTTGTTATATAACAGACCTCTGCCTCCAAACATCTTCCTCCTCACTGAGCAGGTAACATTCGCTTTCACATCAGCGGGCCATTAATAGAAGACGAGCCATGCGCTGTGCGGAATTTCCTGGACAAATTACAAAGAAAGAGGCATTTTAGTCAAGTGCAATGTAAATTGCTCCCAGTCATCAGTTGTAATTTAGGATTTAACGACGCGTGTGAGCGTGTCTGTGTCTTCTGATTTCTGCCCTTTGTCTGTATTTTCAGATTCTTTTAGTATTTATTTTACATTTTGGGGCATCCTAGCCAGGTTTTTGCAAAGACTAAATCGGGGTTAGCAGGTGTCAGGATAGCAGCTATCGAATCCACCCTGGTGTTTTTCCATCAGGCTTTGTGTGTGTGTTCCATTAAAAGGGGTATTTGGTGCATCATTTGATCCTCTGAACCAGAATACTCCGGCAGCATCGGTTACAAATATGCCCGGTAAAAAGACAACCACATTCATGACACTGAAACCCCTGTTCCTAACAAAACCTCACAACCCATTTGTCTCACTTCCAAGTTCACAGCTCCGATTACATCTCCCTAATGTCCGCCGGCCTCAGTCATAAATGGATGTACTCTTTAAAGAACTCGAGCTTTGTGTGCCTGTTTGACTGAGGGCAGAGCTGTGAGTGACAAAAAACACACCAAGCAGGCAAAGCAGAATTAGAATGAGGATTTGCGGCTGTGTTTCTTTCTCCTTTAGGACATACCTGCTGTGCTGTTCTCTGATTTCCTGCTTCTTTGCTCTCATTAATGCCTCATTTGCTCTATAAACAGGCATTGAGTAATGAGCACGGGCCACTTTTCAACACTGTTCCAAACTACAGACAATTCCTGTGCAGAAATACCAATAACATCCTCTTGCTTGGTTTTATTTACGCCATTCGTACCAAATTAAACTTGATTTGCCACATTAACAATAGTCTCCGTGTAAATGAAAACACTTCTTCTGAGTTGTTGCATCTCGTCATCGCACGACGGCAGCATAACTGCAGCCGGCTCGCTGTGTCTGGCAAAAATAAGGAAAAGGAGTCATGCGAATAAAATCATTTATAAAAGTAGTCTTCCTTTTTGGTGTTTTGTATGAGGTGCAACATCAACGCATTGTAGCATAAAGGTGGGGGGAGCTTTAGCAACCAGGATCATGCACTCAACTAAAGCATTAATGGTGGCCTGGGGATTCTTCTATACAGCATGATCCTGGATTCTAAAGCGTCCCCCCCCCCCAGCATTACGCTACAATGCATTGACGTTGCACCTCATACAAACACCAAAAGGTTATAATTAAGACTCGGTTATTAGGCTGGCCAAAGGCTATTCAGTGAGGCAGAAGTAAATCAAGATGAAGTAGGAAGTAATATCCAAAGACACGCGGGCCTTGCATCATATAGGAGAGTGAACGGAGGAGCATCGTCGTCATCTATAGTTGTTTTGCATGATATCACATGAACTTTCCGCTAATTACAACCAGGACCATGCTCTATAGAAGCATCCCCAGGCCACCTTTGATGCTCCAGTTGAGCGCTAGTGTTGTGAATAGCAGCGAGCCGGTCATGTGACTTGAATGGATTTCTTGAGCATGTGAGCAAAGTGGTTTTGTGTTGCTGTATATTAGACCCCCCCCCCCCCCCCCCCGCTCTTATTAATCGAAATTAATCCACCAATCTAAGAACTTGTTAAAAACGTCTGTGACATTCCTTCGGTGTACAACTTATAAATGTGTGTGTGTGTGTGTGTGTGTTGGGGGGGGGGGGGGTCACATGTCCCAATAAAATGGGTCTCCCAACACCCATAGCACAAACATTGTGTCGCGGTTTTCATAGAGACATCTATATTTTAATTTCTTTATTTTGTTTTAGTTTTTATTCTGTCACCAATCACAGCTCTTAAGTATTTGACCGTCTGTACCATCTCAAGATTTAGGCCATGGATCGATTTAGATTTTGTCTTTTTAACAATTGTGTATTACATTGGATGGTAGTTCTGAATATTTCCATTTGCAGAGCGAGAAGAAGATGACCAGTGAGGCTCGGCCCACGATCTCTATGGCCCTGTTGAACCCCCAAAGATCCTCTGTGTCTGCGGATGGCAAAAGCCCCTCTACGCAGCAGATGTCCATCAGTGTGTGAGTAACTGCAACCCTATATTTCATAGTGTAAAATCAATCTTTATTAACATCAGTTCAAGATGTAGAAGGTTAGCAATTATCTATCCATGCAGCAAGGTATTTTTTTCATGTCAAGAAATCTTTCTTAAAAGTTGATTTTAGAGAATTAAGCTCATATTTCTAGATTTCTATGATTTTAAATCCTACTGAGCACATAACCGCCTGCAACGTGTCCCTACATATACTTACAAACTGTGGCAGTAATACATACAAACCCTCCCCAGGTGTGCCGTCCTCTACTCTTACAAACCACGACGGCCAGAGGAGCTGGAGCTGATGAAAGGAGAGATGGTGGGAGTGTATGGGAACTTCAAAGAAGGCTGGCTGCGTGGGTTATCGCTCAGGACGGGCAACGTGGGCATTTTGCCCAGTAACTACGTCTCACCTGTGCTCAGGTGAGAGAGGCTGGGATCCCTGGCTGCAGAAAGTGGGAGCTGGAATGACATTTGACCTTCAGACAGTAATTGAGTGACAAATTGTCCCGTTGTCTCACTTGCAGAACCTCGGCCAGACTTCTGGAGACCAAAGCAGCGAATGCGTCCTCGCAGCACGGCACAGTCATCGGAAAGAAACCCACAGCTGCCAAGAAACCTGCTGTGGTCCTTGCTCTTGATAGGGTCAATTCTGATGGAACGATTTACTCAACGGGACATGTCTCATCTGGGACAAATGGGGCGCAGCATGCGATGTCATCTGCGGCCACTGGAAAAGCATCACTCTACGGGACATCGCAAGGTTGGGATGCCGTGAGACGCATCTTTAATCCTCACAGAGGTGGGAGTTTAAAAAAAACCTTTTGTTGTACGTCTCTACTTAAGAAATTAAGACATTTTGAAGAGTTGTAAAATCATTTATTGAAATGGTCTGTTCCAGGTTCAAACCACACGTCCAACGTGAACGTCCCGTCAAACTCGCAGCATTTCACACAAGTGCGAGTATCTGGCTACTCACCTGCCCTGCAGAGGAAGAAAACCATCCTGTCCAACTTTAGTCGACCACTGGGCAGGATGAGTGAGCCAACAGCGCCCCCTGCTGCCGCTGGCTTGAAGGACAGGGACTTCACTGTTCCACATGAGACATTTTCACATGACAGACATCCGTCCAGTGGGCCTCACTCAATTCTTGTCAGACCTGACTCACACAAGAACAATATAGACAAGGTAATATTAGTTATTTTAGGACTAAAAGTTTGCATTGCTCAAACCCTTCGTGTGATCTCTGTTGAACATTTTACTTCCCTAGCCAGCAAAGTCGGTGCGGTTCCTCACAGATGAAGCCTCGCCTCCGCTGAGACCCCGGACTTCATCCTGGTCATCAGGAAATCATGTTCCATTCAACTCCAGCGCTGGCCCGCCTCCACTAGAGGTGTGGGCCCCATCTCTCACCCTGGGAAGAGATGGACCGGGGATCATTCTCAAGGACGGAAAAGTACCCGTTCTCAGGAATGGCCTTGAATCAACTGCTTTGGATCTAAATTCTAACTCACAGAAGCCGTTCTCTCCACCGCTGTCTCTATCAGCAGTGTCAGCTCAGTTCAGCCCCAGCAGGTAAACTATGTTACAATAAAGAGCCAGTTGATCGTTAGACTATGTACACTAAAAATTATATTGAATTGACAGACTGGACACATTTTTTTTTTAGTCTTTTGCTTTTCTTTTTTGCAGACACAGAGTGACCACAACGCATTTAGCCCAGACGGACTCAGAGATCAGTCTGCTTCAAGGAGAGGTGGTCCTCGTCCATCGACCTCGACCAGATGGGCGGGTTCTGGTTACTCAGGAGCGCAATGGGCAGACAGGCTTATTCCACTGCAGTGTTCTCCAAGCCCTTGAGAGGCTCAGCTGACTGCTGTACTGCATGTTGATGTCCAAAGTCTAATACTTTTAAACGACAATGCAATGAAGGAGATGTTTATTTTTGTCTTGCGTTTATATGAGTGTGTCTTTAAATTCCCCCCACATATTTTATTATCCAACATAAGTGCATGTTGATTGAAGATGTACTATAAGATTTTGGAGAAAAAACTCATCGTGTGACAGTTCCTTGTTTGATACCTGTACAACACACGTTAGTGCCTTTGTCAAGCCCCACAATGAAAACTAACTATATTTAAAGAAATTTACTGAAATTGTGAGGTTAAAAATCTGTAATGTTTATGTGGTAATGAAATATAAAACCAGAATACTTGCCTTTGTTGTCTTATTTCAAGTGAAAACTATAATCCTGCATTGGACAACAGGGCTTGAATAAGAATGCAAGAGTTGTAGCATAGAAATATTATTAGAAAGAGCTATTCTCTTGAGAGGTCATGAAAGTTGTTCTGTGTATTTGACCAATCTGAGGCATCGTGCTGCTTTTATGGCACCTTGGGATAACTCTGTGTTGGAGAATACATAATTATATAAACTGGGGTTTGAACCATGAACCACAAACCTTTCAATATGTGGATGATGCTTATACCACTAAAAGTTCCATGACCTCAGAAAAGCCAGTTTTCACCTTTGAGCCTAATTTTCTATCTAATTCTCTGGCGAAAATTTTATTTGTGGAAAATATAATATTTTCCTATTGACGACATAAACAACGGCAAAATTAAAAAATATTTTTTACTTTACTTGTTTTTGCATTACGTAAAAACAACAACAAAAAAACATTTGCAATGTTGCAGCTGGGTCAGCTATTCCCTATAATGTTACTTTGGAGTAAAGTATGTTATTATAATATATATATATACTTCAATATGTTTTATCTATCCCCGCTACTGTATTCCTGTAAATCGATACAGCTGTTTTTTTTAGGAACGGTTTCCTGTTCCTCCCTTCGTCAGCAGCTACATGTGATAATATCCGTTAGCAACGTTAGCTGCTAAGTGCTTCATTCCTTTGACATACGGGTAACTTTCATGCTGTTCCCATGTCTGCGGCGCATGCGCGCTCGGATTTAACAACATAGCCGGATTTGGTCCTCTGATGATATGGGCTTCAGACTAGCATTTAAATTCTTCGGATAAAACAGAGGAGACTCCGACCAACATTTCATTGTCATAATACGATATCTTGTATATTCTCGCCATGCCGGTAAGTCGATGCACTTCCGCCTTGTTTTGCTCTCATTGACTGCTCCTCCCTTCCTCAGCACTGTTTGTGATCTGATAACAGCTAGCACCGTTAGCTGCTAATTGCCTTATTCCTTTGCCATAAAGGGAACATTCATTCTGTTCCCACTGTCCCTTGTTATTCTAAAAAAAAAAAAAGATCAATTGACATGAGGTCTTACAATGTATACGTTTTGCAAATAATAATTTTTGCAAATTAGCCGTGTCAGCCATTTAGCTGACGTTATACCTTTATTGAACGCCAGGAGCGTTTTGACCGAGTCATTGAGCAAACGAGCTGCAGGTTACACACCCAGACATCTAAAGAAAATGCTCATTAATGTGCATTGTCCGTTTCTCAGCAATAATTATTATTATTGCCTTGCGTCATCAAGGCATAGGGAACTCTTATTCCTAATGACGTATATGTATGCCTCTTGAATCCTAGACCAACAAGCTTGAGAAAGCTGACAAGCAGGACGTCAACGACAACGTGAAAGTGGTGGTGCGATGTCGTCCTCTCAACCAGAAGGAGAAGGCGATGGGCCACAGACAGTCCGTCCTTGTGGACGAGATCCGCGGTACCATAACGGTCAACAAACTGGAGGCCCCCAACGAACCGCCTAAGACCTTCACATTCGATACTGTTTTTGGGCCAGAAAGCAGACAGCTGGATGTCTACAATCTCACAGCCCGCCCCATAATTGACTCTGTGTTAGAGGGATACAATGGTACATTATATGAAGAAAACATTACTGTAAAATCTGTTGCAGCAACTTTGAATCATTATTGTGATTCTTAGTCAAGTGAATATGCATCTTATAACTATAATTGATTGGTATTTTCCCATATGAACTGCTTGTTTAATATTTCGTATGTGTGTGTAATTTATGCCCTGTTGTCTACTTCAGGAACCATTTTTGCATATGGGCAAACTGGCACAGGAAAAACGTTCACTATGGAAGGTGTGAGAGCAGTTCCAGAACTCAGAGGGATAATTCCAAACTCGTTTGCGCATGTTTTTGGCTACATTGCCAAAGCAGAAGGTGACATGAGGTACGAAAGAATTCATTTAGAAAACAGTCTGCAAATGCTTCAGTATTTTCTGTACACATGTGAAAAAGAATAACAATATTTTTCCAGAAAAAGTTAGGATATTCTGAACGGGTTGCTTGTTTGGAGATGGTAATGAAACCTGCACCTATACAGGGGTCTTTTTTTTTTTTAGCAGTGAAACATTTTGTTGCAGGTAATTTTTTTTACTATCTGAAGTTTTCACTTTCCTGCATTTATCAGACTTTAAGGGCACATTTTAGAATCACGATTCGAGCAAAAACGAAGAATCAACTGGACTTGAACGTTCAAGTTTGATTGAAGGCGTTTCATCTCTCATCCAAGAGGCTTCTTCAGTTCTAAATGGCTGGTAGAAACCAAACGTTTTCTACCAGTGGATGAGAGGTGAAACATCTTCAATCAAACTTTAACAATTGCAGTTGATTTTTCCGTGTTTGCTCTTCCGTTTTTTTTTTTTTTTTTTTACCTCAACCTGGATGGCTGAGAACCTACACTGACACGGCATATTTTTATCTTAACAGGTTTTTGGTTCGCGTTTCCTACCTGGAAATCTACAATGAGGAAGTGCGTGACTTGTTGGGCAAGGATCAAATGCAGAGGCTTGAGGTAAAATAATAAAAAAAAGATTACATTCAGCCTGTGAATTAGTACAGTGATTGGTAACAAAGCTGTGTTTGTAACAGGTGAAAGAAAGTCCACATGTTGGCGTGTACGTCACCGATCTTTCTGTCTATGATGTGAACAACGCTGATGATATGGACAGGATTATGACGATGGGCAACAAAAATCGTGAGCAGAAAAACCGACTGTATTGAAAGGGAAATAGATGGACAAACAAGAATACGTACATTGTTTTTGTTCTATTTTATTTATCTGTGTTTAAAAAAAATAAAAAATCTTATTTCATCTTAAATACTAAAGTGTCTACTTCCTAAGTCATGTTGCCAGATTGAAAGTCATTTCAATGTTTTCAGGGTCTGTTGGTGCCACAAACATGAATGAACACAGCTCCCGTTCTCACGCTATTTTCACTATTACCATCGAGTGCAGTGAAAAAGGTGTGGATGGAAATCAACATGTACTCATGGGAAAACTTCACCTGGTTGATCTAGCGGTAAGGATCTTTGGACAGAAATATCTGTATGAACATGAAATACTTCGAAGATGAGATCATACAGATTTAGCTTGAAATAGGATATAGGCTTTATTGTTTACAATCCTGGCCCTAACATGAGCTGGCGTATCATCCGGGGTGTGCCCCCCGCCTCTCGCCTGCAGTCAGCTGGGAAGATGAGACGATTATAATTGTCTCGTCCTTCAAGAAGATGAAGGAAGGAAGGCTAAATGAATGCCATCTAACCACCAGAAACTAATCTGCCATCTTGTTTGTCAGGGTTCTGAGAGACAGGGAAAGACCGGCGCCACAGGGCAGCGTTTAAAGGAAGCGACCAAGATCAATCTGTCTCTCTCCACGCTGGGAAACGTCATCTCTGCCCTGGTGGACGGCAAGAGTACACACGTGCCTTACAGGAATTCCAAACTGACGCGTCTGCTGCAGGATTCTCTTGGCGGAAACTCCAAAACCATGATGGTATTGTGAAAATTTAAAAGTTTCACATATGTTTTCTTAAGCATTCTTTGAACCATTAAAGGTTTGCGCTAAGAAAGCAGCCAGTATTCAAATTGGCATTTTTAGCATTCATAAATATAAACATGTTACTCAGCTTTGGTATTGAAGTTTTTTTCAAATGTCTTATCTTCTCCTGACTAGTGTGCAAATATAGGTCCTGCAGACTATAACTATGATGAGACCATCAGTACCCTGCGCTACGCTAATAGGGCTAAAAACATCAAAAACAAAGCCAGGATTAATGAGGATCCGAAAGACGCCCGATTGCGCCAGTTCCAGAAGGAGATTGAGGAGCTAAAGAAGAAACTGGTTGAAGGTAATGGGCTCGACGAGATCGCGTTGTTTGATTGCAAACGTGTAAATATTGATTTACTATTTGTCATTTTGTGTTGTCGAAGGTGAAGAGATCTCTGGCTCAGAGGGTAGTGGATCAGAAGAAATGGATGAGGGTGATGATGAAGGAGCTGATGCGGATGGTCACAGAAAAAGAAGAGGTAAAAACAAATGAATTCAAGTGTACGATGCAGGAAATGATGAGAACTGATGATGCCATCTTCTATGCCTTTTTTTTCCATGCAGTGTTTTCTGATGAGGTTTTGGTCAACTACTCGGATGTACATCCGTATTATTCGCGTATCTTCTTTAAACTCTTATCAGTACGGTAATTGTAACATGAGTCAGTCTTCAGTTTCTCGTCATTTTCACAGAGATTTGGATTTGAAGTCACTAGTTAGATAAGGGCTAGTGGGACCGGTAAGTCAAACTTCCTTTCTGGCTGAGACCTGAAACTGTTCATAGCTGATGCTTTATGTCAGACCAAAAACATCAGTATTTGTTACATTTAAAAGTATAAAATGAATGAAACAGCTTTGCAGAAACATGCATAACTAATCTTTGTCAACATTTAGCGACTTTGGAACTCTGATTTCTGTGTCTTCCAGGATTCTTTAGAGGGTCCAAAATGATTAATAATCCTAAACAGGCAGAAATGCCAATGCTTGTAAGAGAAAATGTGCATACAAAGCAAATAAACTGTTTGTGTCTCAATATATATTGTAAATAAATTGCTTTTGGCCCATTAAGGAGAACAAAAAGTGATATTTTAGATCACGCCAACATGCATGGTCTCTTCTAAAGTTTAGCAAGAAATCTTTTTTCTCTTCATACAACATATCGTTACAGATCAATAAGTTCCATCAGTAAAAACACTGTATTTGATTTGCCCATTTGTAGATCTCTTTAAAGATTTTTGACCACACAAAGTTTAGGCCAAGTTCTCAATCAATGGGGGGTTTCATTTTACAACAAAATATTTTAGCGACGGGGTCGTCGGAACGTAAATCCATCGTTGGGTGCGGACCAGCTGAACTTCAAAAGATAGGATAAATAGCATTTAACGCATTCTAACGTTATGCATTTGAATGCTATTGTAAGGCTAAACGCATTTAGATGAAACCTCTAAGTGATGACACTGTTTGTCTTTGTGTGTCTCTTAAGGGAGGAAGAAGGTTTCCCCGGGCAAGATGATGGAGATGCAGGCGAAGATTAAGGAGGAAAGAAAGGCGTTGGAGGCCAAGCTGGACATGGAGGAGGAAGAGCGGAACAAGGCGAGAGCTGAACTGGAGAAAAGGGAGCAGGATCTTCTCAAGGCCCAGTGAGTGCATGAATGGAACATATTCATGCATGTAAAAGGCATATCGTCTTTTAATTTAGAGTAACTTCTTCATATCTCTTAGGCAGGAGCATCAACTTCTACTCAAGAAATTGTCTGCCTTAGAGAAGAAGGTAATTGTGGGAGGGGTTGACCTCCTGGCCAAGGCTGAAGAGCAAGAGAAACTTTTGCAGGAGTCCAACAGTGAACTCGAAGAACGTCGCCGCAGAGCGGAGCAGCTGCGGAAGGAGCTGGAGGAGAAGGAGGTAAAGATAAATGAAAAGTAGAATTCCTGTGTCTGCATCGCACGTAAAATCCTCTTAGACCAATAAATGCTTCACTGTATTTGTGTTTCGTCGCCGCTCACTCTCTCTGTCATGCGCAGCAAGAACGTTTGGACATAGAAGAAAAGTACACGAGCCTGCAAGAGGAGACGCTAGGAAAGACCAAGAAACTGAAGAAAGTATGGACCATGCTGATGGCTGCCAAATCAGAAGTGAGCACACACACACATTTTAAAATAGAACAGCCTCTGTCAGTGGTGTTTAATGCGGGGACAGTTTAGAGCATGTTCGCTTCTTACTTTTCCTTCTAGAAGTTGATGTGATTCTCAATAAATAAATGCGTACTTACAGTTTTGATCGTAAGGAACCAAACAAATGGACTTGGGTCATTTGGGTTTTATCTGTCAGATGGCAGATCTGCAGCAAGAGCATCACAGAGAGATCGAGGGCCTGCTGGAGAACATCCGCCAGCTGAGCCGAGAGCTGCGACTCGAGATGCTCATCATAGACAACTTTATTCCCCAGGAATACCAGGTATTTTCATCTGCTCACTTTCATTGCACCACAACATATGATTTCATTATTTTCACCTTAGTACATGCGAGTGTATAGCACTCTCTTCAAAACCATGAAACCGCAATTTCCATAATGGCCAATGAGCTAGAAAGAGATTGTCAATATAAAGGATCATTTTCTGTTAACATGTTACGTTTGATATAGTTTGCGCCATGCATAGTTTAGTTACAGTGGAAAAAGGAATGCTGTCGATCAGCAGGAGATCAACACTAACAAGTGCTTTTTTTGCAATTAAGCTTTTCATTGTAAACATTTTCATTGCATCTTTCCAGTTTGTAATGTTTTCTCGTGTTTATCTGTGCAGGAGATGATCGAGAATTATGTGCACTGGAACGAAGACATTGGAGAATGGCAGCTGGTACGCTCACTTTCATAACTAATGCACGCAATGCTTTTATGGTTGGCAGGCGATTTCAGAATCTTTTATTCTTTTATATATATTTTTGCAAGTAGTATTAACATCCTGCTGTGTATTCTTTGCTTTTGTTTTGTTTTTAATTCAGCTATGTCAGCTCATAGTTTTTGCAATGGCAAGGAATTGTTGTGCTTACGCAGTGAAGCTGTTGAAATATTCACCCTAAAACCAGCTGAGCTCAAACAGCCCTAAGCTGAAGAACGACTGTTTAACAGCAGATACGATCATCGACAAAACCAAAGCACACATCCTCAACATGGAGCAGTAACAGCCATACAAACACTGCAGCAGCGAGAGACTCGGTTCAGCAGCCGGTCTTCACCAAGACGCGAACCGACTGCAGTTGGGTCGTGTACATTCGTGCATTTGGGAAGTGTGGTTTCAAATGGAAACCTGAACGTAAGGGAAGGGATTTTTGATTTCGTATTTTCAACATGTTGCTTTTTTTTGCTGATTTCTCCACTGTTATCTGTTGCCTTTCAGAAATGTGTGGCGTACACTGGAAACAATATGAGGAAGCAGACGCCTGCTCCTGATAAAATAGAAAGAGATGTGAGTTCTCTTGTTCCATCCTGAGGTTGCTGTTATTTTCTTACTCCCCCTCCTTGATAATATTTCAGCGACCTAAATCTTCTTCTGTTCATGCCTTCTGCAGCCATTCGAGGTGGATCTGTCCCATATTTATCTGGCCTATACAGAGGAGAGCATGCGGCAGTCACTGATGAAGTTGGAGCGACCCAAAACTTCTAAAAGTGGCAAAAGTGGCCGGCCCAAGACTGGACGAAGGTACTCTAGCTCCCAGAGACCGTTAACCTCCTGGCGCTACACATCCCATCATATTGACACACCGGTCCCACTGTCTAGCTTCACGTCTTGTCTCTCTCATCAGTCATGAGCTGGTGACTTGTGCCCGTAGTCAGCGGGGATAGGCTCCCGGCTGAAGCCGAAGATGAACGACTTAATGCTGCGTTCATCATTGTTGAGTTTTCTGATTCTCACTTGCAAGATTTTCTTCTGTAGAATTGATTCAATGCACATTTATTTACACTGGAGTATTTGTTGGGGGTTGTGGACCAGGAGTCGCCTGACCTCGTCATCCACAATAGCATATTCGTTGAATCCAGAAACGGCACAAACATGCACTCACTTTTATGCATGCCAAGGCGCATAAGGCACATTTAACACCTTCAGGATGCATACACAAAAGTGTGTCTCAGCCCATTTTCTAGGCGTATTGTTTGAATCTTCAGTCACCTAGTTATAATTTGATTATGACTCAAATGAGTGCGTGTAACAACAACAAAAAACTATTCTGGGCTGGTGTGCTCTTAGTCTCTTAGCTAATTAGCGGTAATACATTTTTTTAAGTGATAAGATCTTTGCATCTCACCTTTTCGACTCGTGGTTCGAGTCAGCTTTTTTTTTTATCTGTCATAGGTTACATCAAATACTCAGATGAGGAACTGTGCGTGATTATCTGCACTGTATAATTTGTCTATTTATAGTAAGAGTGAACATGATGGTTTTTTTCCTCTCATCATACATTTCTATTCTGAGAAATGAGGGCGCAGAAAGCTTCCGGAAGTTATTGATAAGTCTTATCTTGTACCAATCCCCACACAGACAAAGATCTGCAAAGCCAGAAGCGGTGATCGAATCTCTTCTGCAGTGAAGAAGGCTTGAGAAGAACTTGGTATCACTCCAGCTTCTGCATTACGTCAGTACAAGATGTAGTTTAGTCCACGCTTAAGAATTTAACGTTGAACTTTTATTTGAGGAGTTTCCTACAAACACTGTATAGATCGGAAGTTTTAATGTGAAAAAGCTGCAACTATGAGAGGATGCAGTCGCTTTGACCATGAGGACCTGTTGATTAAATTAGAATGTAGGACTTGTCTGAGGTATGTCGTTGAGAATTCTGTTTTAATATAATCTCCTTTTAGGTGGAAATTCATGTGCATGCTGGCCACATCGTATGTTAGTGCCATTTTCTCATCTAAGCAAATTAGAATTGTGTTGTAGTGAAATGATACTGTATGCCTTATAATGCACTAGTATTACTGTAGGTTTCTGTGTATTTTATTTCACTATGTTCTGTACTGGAAACAAACGTATTTCTGTTTTGTATATCAAATGTTTTCATCCAACAAACTCCTGGATATGTTATTTATTAAATTATTTTACATCGTTTGCCTCGTGTCACTGCGCTCTGAATCTGATTATTAATTCGGTGATATTTCTGATTATCTGTACGTTCGAAAAAGTTACACTGGTACGTCGCAATTCTAATTTATATTTTTATATAAATTGCATTTTGTATTGTTGTAGAATCCGTAAACCCAGTAAGTAATTGATGCCTCTAAAAACAGCCTCAGCAAAGTCTGCTGTTAAAAATGATTGAATTTAATAACAAACTGTCACATTTAAATACATGCATTTCATATTAAATGTGCATAATGAAAAAATAAATATGAAATTCTCCAATAAATAAAAAATAACTTAGTTATTATATTACATGCCACTTATATAATGCATATGACCAGTTGTAATAACTCCTCATTTGCATGAACTTTCTTTTGGGATTGGCTCAGCACATTTCACGATGGCTTTGAGAAGCCTTTCTACAGGATAGAGGGAGTGCTTCTTCAGGTAACAGTCGGTCTGAAAAGAAATGTTTTGACAAAAATGTATGTAAATGCACAATGTCAGCAGTATCACTGATTAAACGAATGCCTCTCAGAGATACTGCACTTGAACCTTACCTTATTTATGTCGAGCTTGTTGTACTGAATAATGTAACGCGTAAGGGTGGAATTTCTTAATGCTTTACTCTCTTGCAGAGACTTGAGAGCCAAACAGAAGAACTCTCTCTGTGGACATGAAAGCTTTATTAATGATTGTATCGTAAAAGTTATTTTTTTAAATAAATTAGACTTGCGAAACCAACAAAACATGATCTCCCTATGCAAAATAGGGAGATTACAACTGTCAAATGTGAAACACCATTGTTAAACAAAATCACAATATTTATAGAAGTTTTAGAACATACCACACATGTTGTACTTTCATCCGACACCTTTGGGACATTTATATTCCACAGCTACAATGACGAGAGAAGAACATTAATATTTTATAAACAGTAAATTCATATTTCTGTGTATTTGTCTTACCGTATGATTAAGCATTTTATTTGCTTCATCCCGAATGTGATCCACCAGCCAGTTGTCTGGTGCCAGACCAGAGACTATTGCAAGCATTATAATTAGTTGAAGACTTTGAATACTGAAGTACTTCATGTCTTTGGAAGAGATTGAACCAGGACTGTCGGGCTGAGCAGAAAACTTAAATTATCAGTTCAATAACTGCTGTTGTACGTTTTTATTGTCATCGCAGTTTCCCTTTGAGGAAAGACATCGATAAGTCAGAGGAGGAACTACCAAATAAGGCCTAAAGGTTGATGCTAATCGGGTTCTACTATCAAATGTTTTATCAGGTGCTAAAATTCTGGTTAGCTCTGATGGAATTAACTGACAGTTATAGTGAAAGTCCTGCCAAGTATCTCTGTTTTCCATCTTGTTTCAGCATTTAATGACCAAACATTAATATACATTAACATTTCGAGTGTATCACCAGTCAAAATCACTGTGCTGAGTCGGCACATGGGAAATAATTTGAGTCAAGTTTTTAGGTTGACTCATTTAGAAGTGGAAAAAATAGTTCAAAATAATTAAATTAAAGGGTACCACAAATAACTGTACTTGACTGACTAATGAAACTCAGTCAATGGGAAGTTTTGGTCCTGATTTTTGTAATGGAAATGTCAGCTCATATCTCTGCATCTGTTCAATCATTGATCCAACTTTTTCATCACAATTTATATTGTGTTATGCAATATTTGCACCAGCAGCTGACAAACATTAAATAAGTATTTATGTAATACTAATATATATATATATACATTTAATCATACCAATGCAGCCCTGGATGGGCAAAAATGTCACATTTTTATTTTATCATGTTAAACTTCAGAAATAATTTATACTCTAAAGACACACGCCTTTTAAACCCATGGTTAAAGATTAAAATAGTGGTTGCTCAATGTTGTTGGCACACAAAGGTTAGTATTAGGTTGTGTCCCGTTGTCATGTTTCAGATTTGTTAACCAGTTCCACGAAGAGACATTATTAATTAATGAATGGATTCTCCAAACATCTCAGATTACTTCATTATGAGAACTGGCAAAAAAAAAAAAAAGGTTTCTTGACTGCTTTTTCTTTTTTCTTTTAAAACCTATCTCTTTAAATGCCAAACACGTGTGAAATGAAGCATTTGTATTAACTAAACCACATTTTTTATTTTAGTTCGTCAGTCAGTCAGTCTGAGGACATTCAATTCAGTGGGATTGTAATATATTAAATATATTTATTTATCTTTACCATCTGATTTTCATTGGAGCAGCAGACTCCACACATCTTTGGGCCATTTAAGACACGCTCAAAAGCGCTAAAGTAGGAGTCGACTCCGGTGAGGTCAGAACATAATCACTCAAGAGAGAAGTTTCTGCACAACAAGCCAATATACAGGCAATTTAACAAGGGAAACCAACCCACAGCAGAAATAATTAAGGTAAAAAATAATATTAATTACTCTAAACAGGCAAATAACAATGAAAACCTTTCATTGAAAGGTCATAGTGTTATCCACTACACCAGCTGAGCTAACATCATTACAATATTATCATAAAGTTAGATGCAGGCACTTTTTCCAGCACCATGAGCAAACAAGTGTTTGCTGAAAATACTGCATGACTATTTCACTTTTAGAGCTGGGGAACAACAGGAAAAATGGTTGTTGTGGCTTCCCTGGTTGACATGACCTCAAATGACCATTGTATGCACAATGAACACACAAGTCTTTGCTGACCTGTTGTTCCCCCATCTCTAAAAATGAAATATTTTCAGCAAACACTTGTATGCTTATTGTGCTGAAAAAGTGCATATGTCTAAGTTAATGACACATGCGCTCAATCCATAGGAACGTGTAGTGGTTAGGAACAGTCAGCTCGCAGATTCGAACCCTTTAGGAAGGGTTGACAATTCAATCAAAACATAACTGCATTGGTGTGGAGAGTAATAATTAAAACGTTTTGAATAAGACGGGAATCCAGCAGCAGTTTCACTTCCCAGTGAAAATCGCTGACGGTGATCGCTGTTGGTTTGGACCACTCGCCTCGCGAGACTTCCCTGTTGGTTTGGACCACTCGCCTCGCGAGACTTCGCTGTTGGTTTGGACCACTCACCTCGCGAGACTTCGCTGTTGGTTTGGACCACTCACATCGCGAGAGCTGCCAGCCAATAGGAAAGCTCACACGATTTGGGACTATATGCGCCATTTTACTGCGTCTACAGCCATCCGGCAAGATGGTCCCATTGCTTTGTCTACCCTGACCGGAGTTGTTTCAGCATTCTGTGGCTCTTTTTGCTTCCCTAACATCGTGAATCTGAAATTTTGATTGATCCGGATTAACTGTCGAACAATCTAAACGTTAACATATTAGTCAAGAAATGGCAACGGCGAGAAGCCGGTAAGAATCCAGTTATTGAGCCCGTTTGTTTGGATAAGTCAATTCTGCATTGATTACTGTGACGCTTTTGCTAGCTGCAAGCCGGCTTTGCTAAAGCGCTACTTAGCAAACTAGGCTAGCCGAGTCGTAAGCCTTTAGCAGCCGATAGTACTGTTATATAACTTCCATACAAGGAGATTCGGATGTGCGTTGTGCGTATTCCAGGGTGTGCCTCAAATAAAGCAAATTTGTAAAATAAAATGATTTGTAAAACATAAAATAAAAAAACTTGGTTAATGCGGTTAGCTAAATGTTAGACTAGTATTTCGGTTGCTAGTACTTCGGCTGTGGTCGGACACGCGCCAGCTACTGTTACGGTTCAGTCGCAAACAAGGAGGGCCTGTGGTTGCATGTTTCCGTGCGTGCTCGTGCGTTGCACCTTGCATGCACTGGCGAGGCTGCAGTTTTGCCAAAGCAACACTTGGCGATCGAAAATAAAGAGTTTTACATTCATAGCTACAGCTTGACTTGTGAGCGTTAGCAAGCCTAAACCTGGCACATCCGATCCGTCACGCGTTGTTGTTGCCGCGTTGGGAAGAAAGAAGCGGATGCAAAGCTGCAAACGGAGAGGCGTGCGTTGCTTGCTCGTGGAGTGGGCTATTTTCACGAGATGACACCAGGAGTGTGGTTCATTGTCGGCCTTGTTTGCTACTGGCTGGACGCGGCATAGCGATCTAATCTGCACATGATGATGACGCAAATCTACAATAGAAACAGCGATGCCTTCGGTGTTGTGCTCACTTCCTTGCTCGTGCATGCACAGATTCAATACAATAGTAATTACCAAGATTTAACCGGCATTTTATAATACATGCTTTCCTTCAAGGCTAACGGAAAACCCGTAGAGTGTGGATTGTATTATGGATGTAAATAAATGTGAATAAATGTTAAAATAAATTGTGCAATTTGAGGATTGGGGGAAGTAAAGTAACCTCTTGCTGGTCACATGTTTATGTACTCTGTCTACTTAGGTGTGTAATTTCTGTTTGTTCTGTCAGGTTACCTGGAGAACAGTCTGTTTATAGATTTTTGGAGCTTGGCTGCTTAAATAAGACAAACTGTGCAAATGCAAACAAGCTATGGCACTGCACACAATGTGTTATTATATTAATTATCATTGATGATAATAATAATTATTATTATATACTTGCATGGCATGAAAATGGATCTTTTAAATGTCTCTCCAGGTGAAATGAGTCTGCCGCTTTCTGAATCAAACGGTGACCAAATGGCAGACATTGCAGAGGAGGTAAGTGTGCAGCCCTCAGTGCCACGTAATGTCCATGTTTCACCAATATTGGTTTTGTTTCTTCATTGTCAAGCTTTCTTTAATCAATCCCGTATTCTCACAAGCCTGGTAGCTCAATGGAAATCTTGAAGCCCACCGCGTCTCGGAATAAGAGGTGAAGATGAGTTTTTAGATTCTAGTTTTTATTGTTTTATTTCCAGTTGCATGGTCTCAAGAGTGTTCTCTTAATTCAGATCAAGTAATCAAAGCTATATGTGATATCCTTTCAGGAAGTGTGGTCCTGTACTTAAGCACATACGACCAAATGAGTCTGATACCTCTGCAGAGAGTGAGAATGAAGGAGCCGCCTCTGACAATCCTTCAGACAATAACACAGGCAGCGTATCTAAGGGTATGACCGATGGAGATACTGTTTGTATTGATCTGTGTGTTGCTGATGGCTGAGTTTATAATGTTTTTCTTTTATTTTTTATTCGTTGTCCCCAATAAGGCACTTTGGTAATGAGGCCATCTGGAAATGAAAACAAAGGTGCCATGAAGCTTCGAGTGGACTTTAAACAGAAACACACAGGTGATGTGATTTCATTATTTCGAAGCTACATGCCGTATATGCAAGGTGCATAAATGTTGACAATGAAGTATATATTGAAATTTTAAATGTAAATGAACCACATATCCTTAAATAAATCTTTGAATAAAAACAATTAAAAGGATTTTATAAGTTTGGTATTTGTTGTATCCTGTTTTCTTGACTCTAAGTTTTATCCTACCACCGTCATTGTGTTTAATTTAAAGTAACTTTTCTCTTTATCACAGATGATACTCTGCAGAATAAAGTGAGTTGCACTGCCTGTGGAAAGCAAGTAAACCAGTTTCAGCGCAACTCTGTGTACAAGCATCCTGCGCTCAAAGTGCTAATTTGCAAGGTAAACATGTTCAAAAACGCATTTCACTTAGATTCACGCAAATTAATCTTTTGCAAAACCAATTTCCAGTTTTCCCATTCTGGAGGCATTTGTGATCACATTTGTCTTCTCTTCCTCTAGTCATGCTACAAGTATTACACAAGTGATGACATCAACAGAGACTCTGATGGGATGGATGAGCAGTGCAGGTATAATATTTTACCCAAGGCCAACAAAACATAACGGAAGTAATGCGATTCATTTCTAATGGTATATAATGTGGTTCCTATAAACGAGACATAATGTTGCTGTAAGCTTGGTGGTATTTGTTTGACAGCATTGTTTTTGGTTTTTATGATGAGTGCAGTGTTTATGAGCTGAGCAGTATTTTATTTTATTATTATAAAATTAGATGAGTGCTAGAAAATAAATGTACCACCACAGCATCTAAGCAAACCTCTTAAAAGTTATCCTTGGTTTTCTGTCATGATATTGCTGATTGCAAAACGTTACTGTACGGTACATAGAGTTTTGCTAAGCGTAGTGTGCCAGCAGCTTTTGAGTTGGGCTGTGTGTGTGTGTGTGTGTGTGTGCTGAGAAGCATAGTACGTATATGACAGAGGAACGCTTTTGCTGTTAATGATAAAGTTGGCAGTATAGCGTGTTATAAACTGTAAAGCTTTTCAACAACGACAAAAGTGAACAGTAAGAAATTACTTCGGCCATGCACAAAAACTGCCAATCCTCTTCCTGATTTAGGACTGGGTACCGAGTAGAGGAAGGGCGAAGCCTGTCATGAAAGTATTGCTGAAAAAAATGAAGCCCACTGGTCCCGGTTTGCTTTTGTTTTGCATGAACAGAGGCAGTGAGGCACTAAGGGTGCTTTTACACCTGAAAGCCTCTACCAAGGTCCTCGCCTGGGTGTTATATATATTTTTTTGTAGTTTTGAATTCACTTTTATCCAAGAGTTTTTCACAACATACCTCTTTTATTTCTTAAATCTTTGATACATTTATTTTTGGCAGCTGAAGAATTGCATTTTCACAATAGAACTCCATTAAATTTATTCTTCCCTCTTTCCTAGGTGGTGCGCTGAAGGTGGCAAACTCATCTGCTGCGACTACTGCAACAACGCCTTTTGCAAGAAATGCATCCTACGCAACCTAGGCAGGAAGGAGCTGTCGGATATTACTGACGAGAACTCAAAGTGGCACTGCTATGTCTGCAGACCAGAGCCGCTCCAGGATCTGGCCTCCAAATGCCACAGCATCGTGGAAAAACAAGAACTTGTGCAACTCAAGCAACACAAAATGGAAAAAACGGAGGAACGTGAGAATAAGAGGCACAAGAACAAAGCAACGAAAGAGCACAAAGCAGTTGTCAATGGGAAAGAACACAATGAAGGCTCAGGGACCATGACATTTTCCTTCAAAAAACTGCAGGTACCCAAAGAATTTATAAAGAAAGCAAAAAAGCTTGTTGAAACTACGACGGGCCTAAACAATACGTTTATCCAGTTTATCCAGCAGACTGCGGAGGAGCAGGGAGATAAGTCGATTAAGTATCGGCATCTGAAAGCTTTCAAAGCCGTGCTCGATGATTTGAAAAAAGCCCACAGTGCTTTGGAAGCGGCTTTGGTGCCCGAGTTCAAAAGCATGGAGGTGCAGAATGGCGACGAAGGGCAACAGGTTGTAAAAAAACCCGCTGATCTTGTAGTCCCTGTAGAAAAAGACCGCGTGGAAGAGGTAGATGCGTTTGATGAGGATGACGTGGCAGATGAGGTGAATGCAGATGAGGAGCCATCCAAGGATAATGAACCGGAAGTGAACAGTGATCAACTGTCCGATGATACTGAAATCAAAGACAGCCAAACAGAAACTGATGCGACCAAAAAGAACGATCATTCGGAAGTGTGTGATGATGGCCTTTTGTCAGCTGGTGAAATGTCCCTCGATCAAGACATAATGTCAGTGCCTCCTTCGGTTCCCGAAGAGTTGTTTCAGATGGTGGAGAGTCTTGCCGATTCCACCATGCTCTTAGAGGCCGCTACCGATTCGGTCACAGACACCGAAAAAGAGGCTGAAAATATAAAGGAAAATGGGAACTCGACAGACACTCAACTTCCCAAGCCAAAGGTGAAGAACCTCATCGTGAAGCTGACTCCTGTCCCAGTTGTAACAACTTGTGGTTCAAGGTCCTCCAGGTCCAAAAACAGAGAGAAAGATGAAGATACTCCTAAAAAGCCCAAAGAAGAAGAATGCGACGGGGCAAAAGATGCTGCTGCTAAAAATGCAGATGGGGCAAAGACTCCACCGCCCAGCCGTCGATCTAGTCGGGTGAAGACCACTCCTTTGAGGAAGCAGGCCGAAAGTAAGGCCAAGGAAGAGTCCTCTGAATTAGAGTCCGATGGGGATAGCAAAGATAAGGCCAGATCCTCCAAGAAATCTGGCAACGCAAAAAAGAAGGATGGCAAGAAGACTAGCGCTCCAGAGAAAAAGACTGCGGATTCTGACTCTGATGAAGTTCCTAAAGCACTGCTAGAGAAAGCTGCAGCGGTCCAAAGCACAGATGAAGAACAAGGAAGCACGAGCGCTAAAAAATGTTTATCCAAATTGAACAACACATCCATGCAGGATACAGACAAAAAATCCAAACGCAAAAGGAAGTCTCAAAGCTCTGACTCGGACGAGAACAAAAGTAAAAAGCCAGCTAAGAAAAATAAGCAGAACGGTTCAAACGCCTCTAACTCCGACTCTGGGCAGGAGAAGAAGTCAAAGAGTAAAGCAGGCCCGGCAAAGAGGAGATCTCGCCGTGGAAAGAAGCAAGATGAATCAAAAGAAGACACAAATTCACCTGAGAAGAGGGCGGCCGACCGAAAAAGGTCTTATGAAAAGAAGCGTAAGAGAATAACCTCCAAAACAGCCAGTAAGATGCATTCGTCCTCCAGTGAGGAGGAGGAGGAGGAGGAAGAGCTGCAGGCTGAAGGTGACTCCAGCGACGACAGCGACGCACAAAAGCTCAAACCTATTGTGGAGGGTAACGTGGAGGAAAGTTGTGGACCTTTCCATCAATCGTCAGGTAATTTGATCTGGGATAGATAGAATGTGTGTTTTTGTTGGAGCCCAGCTCAGCATCCGTCACTGGCAACTCACTTTAGCCGTCCTGACCTGATCGTCCACGAGCTGTAAGCAAATGGTTCAGCATTTTGGGAACGCCATAGATCTTCCGCTCGCCAAAATGAAATTACATTTCTGTATCATAAATTTGGAGCTGTGTCCAGCAGCTCACTAGCTTAGCATAAAGTTAGCATTGCCCTGTGCAAAATGTGGTCATCAGCGGCTTCAAAGTTCAATTATTATGTTGTTGTATTTCTTACCTTACCAAAGCTGATGTAAAGCACCTTCAGAGAGATGTCAAATGTTTCCTTTGCGGCTTGTAATGTTGTTCCATTTGTTTAGGAGAAGAAGTGGATAATAAAGAGGCAGCTTCTCAGGTTTATGAAGATGACGACGACGATCCAGAAAACAGGTACGTGAGGTCAAAGTCAAGACTGCGAATATGTAAAGGTGTGCATCCCATAGTAACAACACACTAATGTTAGTCAGAGTTGAAATACCCCAAAAAACCAAATGCTGTATGTCCAATTATATTTGCATTAAGGAAAATCGGTCTTTGTGAATACGTTTATTTATGTATCTTTATGCTTTTCTTTTTTCTTAACCAAAGAATTGCAAAGAAAATGCTACTCGCCCAAATAAAGTCAAACTACTCTTCTGGAGCAGAGAGCTCCTCTGACGATAATGAAGGAGCAGATAAGGATGCAAAATCCTCTGAGAAAATTCAAACAGAAGATGAGGAGGAAGAAGAGGAAGAGGATCAAGGTAACGCATTTGCTAAACAAATCCTATGTTCTGTCAAATATTGTTTGTCACCTGAAACTATTTTCTCCTCCCTTTTGAAGAGGAGGATTCAGTAGACTCGGGTTCTGATGTCGAAGTGAAGAAGCGTGGCAAACGCCACAAGTTGCTTCGTCACAAACTCTCGCTGAGTGAGGGCGAATCCGGAGAGGAGAAGGCTGCCGCTAAAAAGAAGACCACGGAAGGCAAGAAGTCACGGCAGAAAGGTTGACTGGGCTTCTCATTTCCTCTCTGTGTCGAGTCACAAGTCAATAATATTGGTGCTAATACCCATTGACGTCTGACGAGGCCGACTTTCGACTTCCTCTTTCTTTTCTGCCCGTCAGTGGACAGCGATGACCCTGAGGACTCAGACTTTGAGAAATCGGGTTCCAGCGCAGAGTCTGGAATGAGCGAGGAGCTCAGTGAATCTGAGAATGACGGGAAACGTCGGAAAACCAGGTGAGAAGAAAGAAGTCCAACATATCGGTGGCGGAAATGCATCACTCCAGCCGCTTATTTTGATCTATGATTTCTCTGTAGAGCTGCGAAGAAAAAGGATGAGGAGAAACAGAGAAGTTATAAGCAGAAGAAGAAGCGCCGCAGGATCAAAGTTCAGGAATCCTCTTCCAGCAATGAGAAGGTATTTAAAACTTGGCTGTGGTCTCGTACTAGTCCTGGACTTTCCAAAAGTTTTTTACATCAGGATTTTCCAGGTTGGAGGAGATGGACCCCATCCACCGTTTCCTAGTCAAGTCATGCATGACACAAAATGTTATTTGATCTTACCCCTCGAGCGTCTTGTGAAAATTATTGCAGGTACAATTAATCATTGGAAGTGAATTTCTTTCCCTCAGGGCGGAAGATCAGAGGGCTAAACTTAATGTTCATTTCATCACAGAGTGGAGCGGAGGGCGGTGAAGGAGAAGATGACGACGATCCGAAGGGCCGTAAAAAGATCCGTAAAATCCTGAAGCATGACAAGCTGCGGACGGAGACGAGAGACGCTCTGAAAGAGGAGGAGGACAGGAGGCAGCGTATTGCTGAGAGAGAAGAACTCCGAAAGAAACTACGAGAGGTATGGAGAAAGACACTGACTCCCGAGCTGCTGCAGTCTCATCAGCGTGATTGGTCGGTGTCGGGAGAGGAAATCTCGCATGGAAAGTAAAATATTGAATGAGATCCGCATTCGGAAAACACAAAGAAACCGCACCTAAGCAGAAGAAAGTGCTTTCCAGCATCTCCCCACTTTCACTTTCCATGACATGAAAGGGGAGTTTTCATCTACCGCTCTCTTCTTGCAATCCTCCAGGAGTTGGTGGTTGATGAAACGTCCCAGGTGGCCTGTCCCATCACCACCAAGCTAGTGCTGGATGAGGATGAAGAGACCAAGGAGCCGATTGTGCAGGTGCACAGGAACCTTGTCACAAAGCTCAAACCTCACCAGGTCGATGGTAAGAACAGTCCATTCAGCTAGACTCTGCTAGAGAATGCAAACCTTTCCCCAATATCCCGTTGCATGTAAATCCAATAACCTGATCATTTGACCCTCATTAAGGTAACCAAAATCCAAATTCTGGAGGTGGGTTTTAATTATCATTATTCATTTTCTAGTTCTTCTAGTAATCTAGTTATTCAAGAAAAATATGGGCCAACAGGATCCACCTCCTAAATGTGATGGTTGCTTCTATACACCACTAATGTGAAGTTTACGAGTGACTGACAAATGAACTCGTCATAAAAGCTGCAGCTTGCAAAAAAAAGTAGAAATTGAATTCATAAATTTGCATCATCAATAATTTATTGAGTTCTTTCATGTCATAAATCCAGTCCTCTAACATGGTTTCAAGAAAAATGTTTTTAGTACAGTAATACCTTGACATGCGAGTATAATTTGTTCCTGGACATGGCTCATATCAAATAACTGAAAACAATTTCATCCGTTCCAGCCGTCTAATAACACCCAAATCAACGTTAATAACAATGGAATAAATTTTATTTTGGCTATATAGATACAAACACACACACACAAAATGATAATACGTGATATACAGTATTACAGTGATATTAAATGTGTTTTATTATGAGTTTTACCTTCACGATAGCGCTAACAGCGGTGTGCGAGGTTAAAATGAGCAGTTCGTGGCTCCCGACCCCTCTGAGCTTCTGTTGCCATTGCTTTGCTGCAGGGGTGCAGTTCATTTGGGACTGCTGCTGTGAGTCTGTAAAGAAGATTGAGAAGTCTGCTGGATCTGGCTGTATTCTCGCCCACTGTATGGGGCTGGGGAAAACTCTACAGGTAAGGAGGAGACGGCCAGAGAGGAATTTAACAAGTAAAGTAAAAGCTGCAGTGGACAAATCTAAATCTGCCACTATGTTCTCTCAGATGTGATTAGATGGGTAATCTGAACGAGTAGATGCATGTTTTGGCCTCTTTGTTATACACATTATCTTGAGTGGCTGGGCCACACTTTTTGGAATGAGACATTGGAGTTTTTCAATACAAAATTATTCTATAAAAGTGCTATCGAGTTAGATTTTGGGCTGAAGGCAGTCATCTCTGCACCTGATGAAACACAAAAACAACCTCGATGTGAAAGCATCACAGCAAAGAGCAAAAATATTTTATAATAGATTTTCATGGTGATGATGCATAGCCCTTGACTGTCCCCTGCTCACCTTGCCTAAGTGTTGTTCCTTTCTTGCCCTGTAGGTGGTGACATTTCTCCACACTTTGCTGCTCTGCGAGAAGCTTGAATTCACCACCGCTCTGGTGGTTTGTCCCCTGAACACTGTCCTGAATTGGCTGACTGAGTTTGAGAAGTGGCAACACGGAATGAAGGATGAGGAGAGTTTAGAGGTAGGAATACTTGAAATGATTTCCGTTTGACAGTGGTTCTGTTGTTTTCTGTTTGTTTGCATTAATAGCAATGCTGAACGTTTTTTTTTTTTTTTTGTAAGTTGTATCTACTTTTGTCTTGTGCCTGCCAGGTGACTGAGCTGGCCACCGTAAAGAGGCCACAGGAGCGATCGTACGCCCTGCAGCGATGGCAAGAGGATGGGGGTGTTATGATCATTGGCTACGAGATGTACCGAAACCTGACGCAGGGCAGAAACATTAAGAGCAAGAAGCTCAAAGAGACTTTTAAGAAGACGCTGGTGGATCCAGGTACAGTGCTGCGTTTGAAATGAGGGCAACATTAAATGTGACTGATTTCTATTCTGATGTGGTCAACGTTCACATTTGATATTAAAATGATGCATTCCTATCTTTGGCCTTCATCTGATTCATTCAGGTTCATTTATGAATGCTATTTTCCCGATCTCTTTACCCTCCTGTGAACATATGGGAACATTTCTGACTATTTAAAGGGATTGATTGAAGGAAGAAGCTTTCTCTCCAGGGCCATAGTTCAGCCTGTAATGAGCTTTTCTCCTTTGCCGTCGCCAGGGCCAGACATAGTAATCTGCGATGAAGGACACATCCTGAAGAACGAAGCATCTGCAGTGTCCAAAGCGATGAATTCCATCAGGACGAGGAGGAGGGTCGTACTGACTGGAACGCCTCTGCAAAACAGCCTTGTTGAATGTCAGCCTGCTTGATTATGGAGACAGTGTTGGACAAAACTTGAGTGTGCTGGCGTCTGAAACTTGTGATTATTGCTTCTTCTTACCAGACCACTGCATGGTGAACTTCATCAAGGAGAACTTGCTGGGGTCAATTAAGGAGTTCAGGAACCGCTTCATTAACCCCATCCAGAACGGTCAGTGTGCCGACTCCACGTTGCATGATGTCCGGATCATGAAGAAGAGGGCTCACATACTTTATGAGATGCTGGCTGGCTGTGTCCAGGTAAAAAAAAAAAACATTTTCTGAAACTATTCAGGTTCCCTTTCATCTCCTTTTATTGTCCCGACTAAACAAAACGGTCCCTTTCCTTTTCCCACAGAGGAAAGATTACACTGCCCTCACAAAGTTCCTGCCTCCGAAGCACGAGTACGTGTTGTCGGTCAGAGTGACGCCGATCCAGTGTAAACTCTACAGATACTACCTGGAGCATTTCACAAGTGAGAACTACGCTCTAACTCAACCTGTGCTTTTATGTGTCACGACAGAACAAGGTGTTTAGTTGCTGCTCGCTTTATTCAAACTGCTCAAAACGTTTTGGGTGTTTAGGTTAGAAGTAGAGCCCCCTAGTGGCTTCCCATCTCTGTCTCTGTGTCTGGCCAGCCTGTACAAATCCTTCCCTCCCTCTTTACTATCTAACCTCGTTGTTATTTATTCAGACAAGGTTTTTAGACGAGCGGAAGGCCTCCCTGGTCTCGATTTTTGTGCTACAATGTTAAGTCATTTAGTGAACTTTACTCTGTGTGTGTGTGTGTGTGTGTGTGTGTGTGAGAGAGAGACAGAGAGAGTGGCAGCTGGCAGAATGCTGCAGGCAGAGTTTAAGCCCATTTTCCCACGTCTCCCTAATGAAGAGCTTGGGGGGGGTAAAAAGGGAAGGGAAAGAAATTTAGACTGAGGAGGGGCAAGAGGTTTTACACTAAAAGTGAAAACAGAGAAAACTTGAGCCGGTATGTATAGAGGTGGGGTGGGGGGGGGTGGAGGTATGCTCTGTGGCTCATTAGGCCAGGTTGTCCACAGGGCACAGCGCTGATGTTGTGGTTGGCTCTGCATCTTCACGCTGGTGTCTTCAGGCCCAAGAACGGCCACGCGTGTTGGTTGCCTTAACTTTTCACCTCGCTGGGTCAACACACGCCAACATTGAGCAGCTGCAACGAGCTTCAGTTCTCAGCTCCAGGGGTTGAACAAATCAAATCAGACAAGTGTGATTCGAAAGGAATGACTTCTCTATAGTCTGCCCAAAGTCAGGTGGTAAGAGGTGAACATCAATGTTTTGTTTCACCACCCTTTTCACACTAGTCTATTTATGAAGAGCTTGAGGTCATGTGGTCAGCTACATAATGCAAACACACATCCATCTTCCTCCAACCTTTCCCCGTGTCTGCAGGTGTGGGGAGTAGTGCTTTGGAGGGGGGCCGGGGCCGCACGGGGACCAAACTCTTCCAGGATTTCCAGATGCTCAGCAGAATTTGGACGCATCCCTGGTGCCTTCAGCTGGACTACATCAGTAAAGAAAACAGGGTAGGGGTGGAGGACGGCGAGATGCAGCTACACCAAACACCAAGCTCAAAAACTGGGAATGCATTAGTACAATTTGTACCCATGGTGGAATAACAAAGGAAATGGCGCGCTGACAGGTCAAGCACAAGGGGAGAACAAAATGCATATCGCCACAGTAAAAAAACAAAACCTTTCCCGTTATGCGTCTGCAACTCGCAATCCAGCGTTATGTTGTAGTCGGAACTAAAGTGGGTGTGTTTCCCTCCCAGGGTTTCTTTGACGAAGATAGCATGGATGAGTTTATCGCTTCAGAAACCGAAGAGTCCTCCATGAGTATGACCTCTGACGACGAGAGGACGAAAAAGTACAAATACAATTTCCACATTATGTCTCCTTGCTAGAGGTTGACCTCAAATTAACTTGCCCCTCTCGCGTGCATCTGTTTCTCTCGCTGGCACGCTCTCCTCCACCGTTCCTCCCTTCCAATAGGAAAAAGAAGCAAGGGAAGGGAAAAAAGAAGGGATCTGATGATTCGGACAGCGATGACGTGGAGGTCATCAAGGAGTGGAACACCAGCTCTCGTGGCAGGAACGGAGAGGGTCGAACCAGACAAGCGCCTGTAGAGGAACGTAAGTTGGTTGAGAAGAGTAGCCGCAACTACAAGTATGGGGGGGGGACATGTAGGGGGACGCGTAGACTGTTGTGCCTCTGCTCACAGGTGCTCACAGAGAAGAGCACTTTTTATGTCTTTACCTGACCAGAACCCACGTGGCTGGGCAGATTTGTGCTCAGCTGGAGAGGTTTTGTCCTAGACTAGCGCTAGACGATTGTGAAGTCTTCAGTCTACAATGAGTGTTAGCACAAATGATGATGGAACACTGTAAGAGTAACTGATGAGAAATGCTCATGAGAAGCGTTACATTTGGGGAAAACACGGTGGACAAACTTGACAACCTCGCTGAAAGTGCTGCATATCCTACAAGCATTTCCTTTATAAAAATATTTACGGTGCATTTCTTTGCAGAAAAACCATCTCTGACATCTGTTGGTAACACGAAAACAAGCAGCGTTAACCTAACAGGCCGATGGCACACAAGGAAATTGTAGGATATACCTCAGCCTCAAATAGTTTTAGTTTAAAACGTCTGGAAGGCAATTTAAACTATTTAGAATATGAAGTGCAGCCCAGATTCCCGAAACGCACTTTACAGACGGGAGCTTTTCAGGGTCCATTTAATATTGATTGATTTCACAGGGAGTGACGCGCATCCCGTCCTTCCTTGTGGACAAGTATGCCTCTTTCGTATCCATTCACGATGCCTGCATTCAGCACGGGAACGTAGCTACACAAATCAGTCAAGCCGATGAAACAGATATTTGTGCTATTTACAGAAAAATGGCATCCATAAATTGCTGTTGCTGTCGTGTGGTGCTTAATAGGGCTGTCAATTGTAGACTTGTTGTTGACCACTAATATCTTGAATGCAGTGCAGATGTAAACGCGGGGCCCGCTGAAACGGTGCCGTTGCTGCAGAGACTACAAACAGCATGAAGCGGTAATCTTTTACTTTGGCCGTCAACAGCTCCTCCTGCCAGCTCCACTCCAGGAAGTCCCACTGCCGACTGGCACAAAGAGTTTGTTACCGAACCTGATGCTGAGATCCTGGAGCATTCTGGGAAGATGGTGCTTCTCTTTGAGATCCTGCGCATGGCGGAGGAAGTAGAAGATAAGGTGTAAGTGTCTTTCCCGGTTGTGCAAATAAAGCTTTGGGTCTTCAGTGTTACTGAGAGTTGTCTGCGTTAATCACAGGCCCCTTTTACAGAGAGACTGTACGACAGTGCCGTCATCAAACCAAAAACAATGGCGGCTCTGCGGCTCCCACGCCAGGCAGTGTCAGCAAGCAAAAACCCGTGAACTATAACTGTAAAGAATTTGTGTCTAGCGAGACGCATGCAATGAAATAAGATGGAAAACAGTAACTTACCTTCCGTTTAGATGCCGTTTGATCTCATTCTCTGCTAGAGGGTGAGGAACCCTGAGACTTTGCTCCGTGTTTACACAGACACCTGATTCGGAGTTGTTACTGCCATCATTGTTATTGGGGTGACAATTTTTTTTTTTTTTATTTAACCTTTGTTTAACCAGGTAAGTCAATTGAGAATTAATTCCCTTTTTCAATAACGACCCGGACCTAAGTTGCATGTTTTTGGTCGTGGGAGGAAGCCGGAAAACCCGGAGAGAATTTACGCAGACACGGGGAGAACATGCAAACTCCACACAGAAAAGTTGGGTTTGAACCTGCGACCTTCTTGCTGTGAGGCGACGGTTCTCACCACTGTGCCACCGTGCTGTCCTAAACTACAATACAGAACCACCCATTGTGCTTTCATCAGATTTACACTGAACAGCTGGGCAGAATAAAGGGGGCTTCAGTGAGACTGGCTGTGCTAAAGTGACTCTGGTTTCTCTGCTGTCCTCAGGTTGGTCTTCAGTCAGTCTCTCATCTCTCTGGACCTGATCGAGGATTTCTTGGAGCTTTCTTCCAGAGCCAAAGATGAAGACAAAGTTTCTCCATACAAAGGTGTGTTTTATTTATTCATCAAGCTTTTCACCAAATCCAGTCAAGTTTGTTAGCTTTGCTTTGTGCACGGTCAACAACATAAAGCGGGACTTCTTTAAAGGGTACAATAACAACTCCATCCAATGAAGTATTTTCAAGACTTCCCACACGCAACACGGGATTCTTGCACACACACTGATGTGCTTATTACCCTTAAATGCACGCAGACACACATGTGCACGGCACCGCTGGTGTAAGGTCATGTTCCGAATTAAAATTCAGCAGCTGTTTTTACTTTCATTTTGAAAATGATTAGACCTTGACTTTTTATTCCACAAAAAAATGTTTGCTCAAGGGTTTGTAATTTGTAATGAAAAGATCACAGCGGCGTAATTGGAAACATACTGGATTGTAGGTTGTGAAGGCTAGTGGTAGTGGGAGGTTGGGCGGCAGGGGGGAGGGGGGGGTTGCCATCTTGAAGGCTAAACATGACTGGCCTCTAACCAACACAACCATCTATCTGCTGTGTAACACCCAAACTACGTCTTTTGTGACACGGAAAAGGCCTTGTTCCGCGGTGATTTTGAATGTTTTGTGGACGCCAAAGAGTCATAACAGATTGCTGCTTAACTGTCAAATATCTGCCAAGGTGAAGGCAAGTGGTTCAGGAACATTGACTACTATCGCCTGGATGGCTCCACCAATGCCACCACACGGAAAAAGTGGGCCGAAGAGTTCAACGACACCAGTAACGTCAGGTAATATTTAGTTTAGGCGTCGCCTTTTCACTGCCGATGCCTAAAAATGTAAACTACTCCAGATTTCATTTTCATGAGCTCCTCTCTCTCCCACGCACGCGTACCAATTCCCAGAGGTCGGCTGTTCCTCATTTCAACGCGAGCTGGCTCTCTTGGCATCAACCTGGTGGCCTCCAACAGGGTCATCATTTTCGACGCCTCCTGGAACCCCTCCTATGACGTCCAGAGTATATTCCGGGTCTACCGCTTTGGCCAATACAAGACAGTCTACGTGTACAGGTTTCTGGCCCAGGTACGATGATGAAAGCCGTTTTTGTATTTGTGTGGTGAGATGGTTGTTGGTCACGACCCCTCGGAGGTCGGACGGTAATATCAGCATTCAGCCGCTCTATTACGGTATCAGTAATCCGTTAACGGTTTATTGCCGTATGAAACTGAACTCTCTCTCTTCTTCAGGGCACAATGGAGGAGAAGATTTACGACCGGCAGGTAACCAAACAGTCTCTGTCATTCCGAGTGGTGGACCAGCAGCAGATTGAGAGGCACTTTACCACGAACGAGTTGTCTGAGCTCTACACCTTTGAGCCGGACATGCTGGACGATCCCTCAGGGAAGAAGAGCAAGAGAGCGACACCCATGCTTCCCAAGGTAGAAATGCGTGTCTGTATGCATGCCATGCTTGTACTTAAAGTGTTGCGCCATGCTTCCATTTTGGACCGAGCACATTTTTTGTATGCGATGCATACTATTGGTATTGGATTTGGACAAACGACTCCAATGAGAGAACATAGTTGACCTTTGACTGATCCCCAGAAGAACTCAGGAAGACCGCCTGAAACACATTAACAGTAGTCGGATAAACGTTCTTTCGCTCGGCAAACATGGCACAGAATGCCACTTAAAGCGTGTTTTTTCCAGTCTTGCATGAGTAGTGTCTGCTTGCTTTTGAAGTTTAACAGTTTTGTGATAAACTGTTATTTAAACGTTATTCCCGCTTGCATCCTGCCTAGCTTTTCCTGGGATCGTTCTACTTCTTCTTCTTTCCTTTCATAGTCTCGCAATTGCCTTTTCTCTCTTTAATAGAGGTGCTGTGTCACTATTCGAGCCCCCCCCCCGGGGTTTAATAAGAACACATAGATGGGCCATCCAACCCAGCGCAGCTGCACAGATTTGTCTGTTTACTGCTATTTACTAAATAGTCTTCTCATTGCAACACTGCTGCCGCCCAGCTATAAACCAGCAGTTCTCTTTTTTTCTCATCAGCCGTTCCTTCTCTGTTCTTTGAATTACTCCACTCCTTCTCCCCACTCATTTTCTTTTTTTACGGTCTCTGGGTTTATTCAGATCACCTTGAGTTGTTTTACCTCTTTATTTTAGTAAACAGAATAACTAAAAGGCCACACATCCCCACCCTCTTACCTTTTAACTGGAAAGTCAAGAAGCCCCCTCGGTGCTTGTTAATCAAAAATCTGTTTTCCATTTACAAGATCTGCATCGCTATTCCCTTCATGGGCATTAACAGGTAGGTGCGCTGTGAGAATCCTCTCACCTTCCACGTTCCTCTAAACCAGTCCAGTTCCAGTACAGCAGAGCACATCTGTGGATTTGAAGAGGAAGAGGTGTCCGTTGAGCTGCGGCGGTGCGAGAGTCGTGCAATGTTTAATTAATCCAGTGACATTTATGTGACGCTGCGTTGGACAGACCGGAAAGTTCTTTTACAAACTGACCTGTTTTGGCCGGGGGGGGGGGGTTCACTGTGATGTGGCAAGCAGGACTTGGAGTATTATGGAAGGAATTTGCCATCTGGAATGATGTGAAGATGAGTCAGACACCCTTCGTCTCTTTCAGCCAACAGTCTTCTGGGTAGATAGGGAATGATTTGAGGACGTTTTCTACACATTCTCCTCCACTCGCCAGGCTGGCTGCGGGCCCTGGGCCTTTAAACCTGACTTGAGATTGATGTTGGTGCTTGAAAAGCTGAGTTGGAGGCAAAGGGAAGTATCAGTGTCAGCATCTATTAAAGAGGGAGAGAGGGAGAGAGAATTAGGGCAACAAGTGCAAATTCCTTACAGCTTCAACCAGCTTTTTAGAACACAAGACGGACAGAATGGTGAACCAACGAAGGGTTTAGAGCCGCTTTACACAACTGAAAACACAGCTGTGAATTCTCTGGTGTCCTCTCATTTTGCCTGCATCAAAGGGGACCAGCTGTCCCCATGCAGCAGTTGTCATCTTCCTCTTTCGGCTTGGCCCGTCGGGGGGGGGGTGTCTAGTCGACTCAATTCTGGCTTAATTCTTGCCGTGCGGTTACGGTGTTTCCTCCGCACAGAAAAAACTGCTGCAGACAGTTTACCTTATGTTTCATGTTCTATTGACACAAGTCAATATTTTAGCACACTAGAGCAAAGGTCCTCTTATCGCAATAATCAGTCCTGAATGGAATATGCATTTGATTGTCATGACCGTATGAAATCAGGAGATGAAGATACATTTCAAAGCATTTAAAAAGTTCTTTGAGCAAACCACAGTCGCTGTGGCCCTGACAAAGATTATAAAATAAAAACAATGGCAGGACAGCGATGCTCTGTGACTTCTGTCCTGCCCTTGCATTGTTCAGTGTGAACAAAATACGGCCTTTGTTGAGACTTTGTTGCGGAGCTGTTGATTTTCCTCTCCCCCCCCACTACCCACTACTACAGACACACATCAGGAAATCACAGCTTGTTACATCTCCCTTGTGTTTCCATATTACCCACTAGGCCATCTTGGAACAGGCCGTGTAAAATGAGGCACTGACACCGACCTCCACCTGATTCCGCTCGGTGTCCTCTACCGGCCTGGATCCTGCTGAGGCCGTTTCTGTGCCACGCTGTATCCCTTTATACTTTCCCCACTTAGTCCAGACTGAAGTCCTCCCTCTTCCCAGCCACTTTTATCCCGCCCCATCCTTTCGTTGCCATCATTGTGACCATCTGTTGCCCCCCGACTCTTCACTGAATGTTCAAAGCAAGTTCAATAAAGTTGTTTTTCGTCTCCCCCTGGTCTACCCTGCTTGATGAAGGGTTATTATTTACACCCCTCTGTTAAAGTGGCCTCAGTGTAAATAATTGGAGACAAAAGAAGCTGGAGCACTCCCCCCCCGTAATGACAAAGAAGCTCAGACGTAAGATCTATACTCACTAACCTACCCATCTGAAGAAGCCTTCAACTATTTTGTCTTTGTTCAGTCTTCTAACATGCGACTACATGCACGACGAGGAGAGAACGTGGCATTTAGGGTTGTTTTGTGCGTCAGCGCCGCACCATTCTTTGTGTTGCCGTGCTTTACGTTGGTCAAGCTGGGTCTGTAGGCGTGTCTCTGTAAATGCTCTCAGCAGGTGATGGCTGCAGTCGGTCATTAGGATGTTTCAGATGCACTGAGAGGAAGTAGGAGGCTGCATTTCGGCCACAGCATAGAGAGCGCTAGACTGGAGCAACAACCCACACCATGTTTGTCTCATTAGAGGTAGGAATTCAGTTTGACATTAAAGGAACCCCCCCCCCCCCCCCCCCCCGTAACGTTCAGTTCCTTTATGATGAGTTGTCCAAATTATTTTTCTTCTGCTTACCCACCCTCACAGACTTGGGTAAGTGGTGGCGAGAACACTAACGATAGGAACGACAAAGTGGAGAGTTGGGATCGTTGCGCGTTGCTTTTTCACCAAGGCCTCTTTCTGGGGTCATAACTTTGAGACATGTTTCTGTGTCAGCTGACTGACGACCAGGTAAACCAGCCGACTTGTGCAGAACCAAGAGGGTGTCAAGTGTTGAGCTGTGGGTGGGAAAGGTCCTCCTGTTTTTAAGCACGGCGCCACAGTCGAGAGGATTTTGGCAGAGACCCTGTTTGGAGGCGGCCAGGCTGCATCTCTATCACTGGAGTGGAGTTTTGACTGCCTGTTTAGGTATGATAACTATGTCAACCCCTCACATTCTTCCTGTTGGGATCCTGCCTTGACAGATCTTGATGACATTTTCAGCAAGCGTTGTGAATGCATTTCCTTTGTGAGTGCTAATACTCGCCGGCAGTCATGAATTCGTTAGTCATTAGCATTCATAAAGGGAATGCTAACACTCCTGGGGAGTCTCCCTTGTTTCTCTTTGGTTTCTGCTCCAACAAGAGCACAAGTAACTAAACTTTTCACCAGTCTTTCAGAACTGGCTCTTATCCAGAATGAGGTCAGGAAATCAATTTAACGTTTTAACATTTAAAACGACATTTATGGATTCAAATCCAGTTAAAAATACACATCAATTTTCTTTTACTTTTCATGGTTGGTGCATAAAGACACCAAGGATAATTTAGAACCTTTTGTTGATGATCCAGATCACCATGTGGACGAGCTGCTTGGCGGAGGTCTGCGCTCTCTGAGTGCTTTTCTAATTATTATTACTGTGGCAATGACAAAAAGACAGAACGGGAGCTGTGGAAGAATGCCAAAACAACTTGGATGCACAACTGGTTGTTTAGGTGCAGGAAGTAGGTTTAATATGGATGATAATGTTCTCAGCTTGAGAAAATATCTGCCAATGTGGCCCAAAGTCCTGCATGCATGCATCCTAGTGGGTGTTTAGTAGCATCAGGCCTTTCATACTTAAATGCAACATAAGGTATATTGGTAAAGTATGAGTTGGGGCTCTTGCCAAGCTGTAAAATCTACGTGAGGCCCAGTTCCAAGGCTGCCGAGTCTTCAACGTTCTAACTCCAAACTTTGGAGTTCTAAAAAAAAATTACTTTACACTTTTTATGAACTGCTGACATGTTAGCCGTTTTCACAAAAATGATTAACAATGAAATAAATTGGTCGAGTGATGTGAAGAAATGGAAAGGGTTTCTTATAATAGTAGGCTTCCTGAATATTAGGTGCCCTGTATGATTAGTATAGTAAGTTTTCTTCCTCTGCTGATGCCTTTCCTGTTTAGAATGAAGACATCAGATAATCTGACCCTTCATTGAGATTTATTCTGTTGAGATTATGCCCAGAGCGCCGCACGGCGGCCTCCGTTTCCACAAAGAGGATGAGGGATGTCGGAATGGGAACTTCCCTTTTGTTTGTACATGTCCGTGTACATGTTAGAGGTTCAGTTTATTAAGCATTGAAGTTTAATGTTAACATAATTTATCTTTTCTCATCGTTTCATTCCATTCACAAATGTCTCTTTTTTACAAACGTATACCTGCCGGTATTAGAAACAAGCTGCCATGTGTCAGGGACCTTTTTCTTTTTAATTCAGTTTTTCAATTCAGTTTTATTTATATAGCGCCAGATCACAACATAAAGTCATCTCAAGGCACTTTACAGGATTAGCAGGGAAAGACCTGCAGGGAAACACAGAACCCAACTTGACCCACAAAAGCAACGGAGGCAAGGAAAAACTTCCCTTTAACGGGCAGAAACCTTGGACACAAACACGATGAAGTTCTTCTCCGGATATTGCCCTCTAGTAAAACTCAACCTGCCTGCGTGTTCTTTTCTCAGAATACAGAAGAATTTAAATTTGGTGAAGAGCCTCTTTCTGTTTTTCTAACAGAACAGTTTTTCTTTTTGTCTTTCTAAGGCGCCGTCTCTTAAACCCACGGCTGACCCCTGACTCAGTCAATAGGATTCTTCTTCATGCATTTCAATAAGACTTGACCACACTTTTGATACTCTCAACAGATGGCAGATTTTTTTTTCCACACAGATGACTTTTAACTTTTACCATTAACTGTAATAAAATTCAACTCCTGCAGAAAAATACAAAAGGATCTCAATTCAGGACTTTCTTCAGATTGGTGATATGAATGTATTTCATAATTAGAAAGCTTCTGTTTAGGCAAAGAAACCAGCAGGAACCTCCCAGCTCCCGTTGGTCTTTGTTTGTTGGCACTAATTTAGTAAGATAAATATCTTAAAGAACTGCAAGTTTCACATAGTACTACGGACTTGTCAACTTCAAACCGTGTTAATTCCCCAGTTCTTAGTCGTCTAAATGAGGAGTAGCTTCCATCCCGCCACTCCAGTCAGGGACGCGAAGCTGACCAATCAATTAGCAGTGATGGTTTCATATCTGGTGAAGACAAACGAGATGACTTGGAGAAATGAAATCTTTCTAAGATGTTGTTTGCCTGCTTCAGATTCCCAGGCCTGGAATTCCACAGCTGTGGGATGCCACACCCCCTACCTGTGCTGGATTCCACTGGAGGCCTTCATTTACCATGTTCCTGAATATTTATGAGAATAAAAACCACAATGTTTGCCTTTTATGCGACTTGGACCAACAGGCTCTTCTGTGCTTTTATGTCCTAATTACAGAGCGGAGCAGCGGTTGAACAACTGGCTCGGCCACTGCTTCAAAAAAAAAAAAAAGCTGCTCGTTCTGGGGTGGCCTGGTTTTGTCCCTGATTAAGTGTGATGGCTTGGAATCATAAACATGTGTCAATGAGAAGCACGATCCGGTTCAGGGCGCTCGTGTTGGAGGTTGATGTTTGTGAAACCCGTTGGCCCCGTCTGCTCCTACCTGTTTTAACCACCTTATTTGTCACTGTCCGTGGTCGGAAGACCTAAAAATAGGTTGTGCCGTTTTCTTGCAGCCCATTTCTCTCCTCCTTTTTAGGTATCCGGTTTCACTGCATCTGGTCTGGTGTTTATTTTGCGTTTATTCAATGCAAGTCTGCAATCAATGCTTAATTTCACTGTTTGGTTCTTGCTTTTTGCCCTTTTTTTTCTGACATAATGCTGGTGACGACTATGATTAATTTTATTTGCAACCGCACACTCGTCGTCGCTGTTCACAACGAGGCAGGGGTGTGGAGCAGAGCCCCCCCCCCCCCCCCCCCGTGAATTGGCCCCTGTTGGAGGTTAATGATGCAACTTCTGTATGACATTGTTTCCAGATTGCAAAGTTCCAGTTTAATATAAAGTGAAGTAAAGACAAAGAAAAGCAAACGTGCTGCTGAGAGAGTAATTTAAACCATGTTGTGAGGAGAGCCTGCTCCAGCTCTCTTAATTTTACTCAGGTATTGTTTTCAATAACAATGTAGCCACGGAAACCAGCGCCCCCCCCCCCCCCCCCCCCCCCCCAATGTTTATTGTCTGTCTGTTTCGAGGTTTGCTTGTTCTTTCAATCTGTTATCGGTAAATTCAACAAGATTGTTTCCCCTTTTTCATCCAAGTGTCACGACATTTGTGTATTTGTGCTTTCAGGTCCGGCAGATATATTTGTCTGCAGCCTATTTATAAAGTTAATGCAAGAATTAAGATCCTCCTTGCTATTCAAACTCGAGCAGATACTCTGTCAGACCACGTTTGAATCAGTATTGTCTATTCTATTTATTTGTTACACTTTGTTCCTTTAACTTAGGACAGAAATGTGTGCTTGAAAGAATTTCTCCACTGGGGGGTCATAAAAGTAAAGTATGATAATAATAATAATAGTTAAGCTCTGGTATTGGATTGACACTCGGGATGTCCTACTACCCAAACCCCAGAAAAGTCATATCGGCACATCATTATAATACAAATGAATAGTCTGTTATCGCCCCGTTTCATTTTATTTATAAAAGGATCTGTGTGACCTCCACCAGGACTGTCTCCACCCTCCAATGAAGGCTTTAACCCCCCCCTGTGTGACCCTTTATGTCTGGTCATCTTCTCTGCTGTAGGATCCTTTCCTGGCTGAGATGCTGCAGAACAACAAGGACCAGATCATGTGTTACCACGAGCACGACTCCCTGCTGGACCACAAGGAGGAGGAAGCTCTGAGCGAGGAGGACAGGAAGGCCGCTTGGACAGAGTATGAAGCAGAGAAGAAGGTAGGCGTGAGACGTGTGTGCTGCACGCTGGCATATCTACAAAGGCCAGAATCGAGTCCTCCGTCGTTCTCCGTATCTCTAACACCCGGTAACTTCAGGTGCGCTAAGACAGGGTCTGTTTTAATTTGTCTAGATGTGTGTGAGTTGGTTCAACGCTCACCCCCCCAGTCAGGCTACTGACCTGCAGTTAGCGTGGGAGACACTCGTCTCTTATTGTCTTGCACCTTCCGATTATCCTGCCCTGAATCAGTTGGTCAATTGCGGGCAAGTCGTAAAGCATTATTTGGATAATCAATAACATTTTTGTCATTTCTCAGCAGAAATGTCAAACATTGAATGATTCTCCTTCTTAAGCACGGGTATGAATGCAGCCGTCCCTTAATCCTGCATTATAATTCACACTAATGATTCCATTTCCCTCCTCTGCATGCCTTAAGGAGCTTTTCCCTCAGCGCCCCTCTGCTTTTTAAGAGCACAGGGGGTTCCCGTTCGCAGGGAGCAATGGCGCCGGCGTCCAGTATAAGGTTTTCAGATCCATTGGTATCTCTGAAATCATACACTTATTAACGCTCAAGCTGCCATGCTCCTCCGGGACAGGCTGTTCAGTCTCACATAGTACATGATAAGCTCTGTATGAGAAACGACTGTAAAGTAACCGTAGCTCTCCTAATGTCCTCACAACTTTAGAGTTGGCTGTGTGCGTGAATATCAGATTTTCAGCTGAGGAAATGGGGAAAAACTGAGAAAAGGATCAGGCCCTCAAACCCAAACTGGCCCTCGTCCTCACTGGGAAAACTTCAACTTGGTACAGAGCGTAGAGTGCTCATGTAATAAATTTAGATTTCAGACACGGTAACTTTGGAAGCCAAGTGAAGTCTGGATTCTGTGTCCTTCTGTCTGCATAACGTCTGAGGATGGATCTGAACTCCTTGCCGCTTTGTTTTAACGCAATTATGCAAGTGTGTTGTGGTTATTTTGAGGTTTTGTACTGTTAAAGCCTGCACACCTGTCTTTAACCAGCCTCAGAGACCCCCCGTTGGCCCCCCAGCGCACACACACACACACACACACACACACAACATTCCGGGTGGACAGATTACAGGGCACAAGAAAGCCATCTGCAGCAGATGCTCAATTACACACAAACATCGCTATCCTCCTGGCCTTTGCTGGGATGAGACTGTTTACTTGATCTCACTCTTTGTCTCTCTCCTCCGACTCTCTCTCTCACACACACACACATGTGAGAGAGGTACTGGGCTGAGAGGGACTATTGGCTGAGCAGAAAGTGAAGTGTTCACGGTGATTCAGTGTCGTCCACCTCGTCACCTGCCGTAACGCTGTGTACTAATCGCATTCTTCTGGATGCCTCCTGTCTCTGTCCTTCTGTCCTCCTTTCACGTCTCAGGGTCTGTCTGTTAGGACCAACTACCAGTCCGCATACGCTCAGATGGACATGGGCTCCTCCAACTACTTCCCCATGAACATGGCCGCTTTGGCCTCCATGACCAACCAACAGCTGGAGGTATGTAATGAGCTCCACATGCCCCTTCTCCTGCCTCTCTCCCCCCACCAGCACGGCGCCTCACATTCTACAGACCCCACTCCTAATTGTGACAGCAGTCTAGTAGCTGACATGCCTCCACCAAACCGTTTTTAATGTCGTGTCTGGGGCAGCAGCTATTTATACATGGGGGGGGGGGGGGGGCACATATGACGGAGGGAGAGGACAGAGGGGTCCACAAGGTGATGCAGGGTTTTCATTGCTCTTATTAATATTATTGATCCTTGATTAAGATAGTGGACTGAGTCTCCTTTTCAATCCTCTCAAAAGATTTTTCCAAAATTGAAAGTTGGATTTGGTTGTCTCTACCATGGCACGTCATGAGAAGACGAGCACAAGAGTGAAAAACACAATCGTGTGATCAAACACACTATTGAGCATTCTTCAATATAAATGCGCACCCTACGTGTGAATTAATCAAAAATACAAATGTCCAAATGAGAAGTGCTGAGTGTTTCCTCTTGGCATTCATGTGTTCAGGACCTCATAAACCAGGGACGACAGAAAGTCATTGAAGCAACAAACGCGTTGAAGTCTTTACCACGAGAGTCGGTGGAAGACACCATCGCCAGAGTGGTGAGTGCCACGTCTCGACAAGCGCTCTAAAACAAAGTCGTCCTCAGATGTAGATGTGTGACGCCGGTCGAGGTGGTTGTTTCGGAATGAGCCGTCTTCTCTTCCCACAGTGGAAGGATAACCCGTCACTCACGGAGGGCCAGGTCCAGTCCATTGCTCTGGGTCGACAGGCCAGTGTGGAGTTGGAGCTCAAGCGGAGGGAAGGCGTGTACCGAGACGTCCTCACCAGGCAGCAGTCGGTAAGAACGATGGCTTTCAGCAGCTCTTTTCGGGCCTTGCTCAATCGCGTTAGGCCGAGAAGGTCCAGTAGAGAATGACAAATCAAATGCATTCTCGACAAGCCCGAGTGTGGAGCCGTCGCTGAACTGATGCTTCTTCCATGTGTGTATCGACACAGATAGTTGTGGCTTCTTCCAGCCCCGTCTTTCTACACACACACACGCACACTTTCCATCATGATCAATATTGATAATTCACCGATTTCTCTTTGCCCACATAGACAGACAGGAGAGAGCACACACACACACACACACACACACACACACACACACACACCCCAGAAAAAGACTGGCTTCCACCTAATGTTTTTTGCATGCCTGTGATATGTTCAGCAGATATAGACATTGAAACTCCTGGCATGATGTCAGTCGACTTTTTCTGAGGACTGCTTGCGTGACTCTGGGGGGGGGGAGCGAACCTCAATGAGGCGCCACTGGAGTGGTGTCTTCCACTCTGACTGTATGGCCAGTCTAACCAGTTAATGTTGGCGCCAAAAGGGAAAGCAAGAGTTTCCGCGATGCACATGTGCTGCTCAGCCAAAATGATTACTTTTTGGTCACTAATGCCCCGTTTGCCCAGTCGAGTCGCCTCTGCTGCGAGCACACATGAGATGTAGCTCAGGTGGGCGGGACAGTGGAAGATCAGCTACAAGGAAGGCAGGAGGAAGATGTGTGTGTGTGTGTGTGTGTGTGTGACAGAGGCAGAGTGTTGAACACCTGTTCCTAAACGTTTCAAATACCTTCAACAGAATGAATTAAACAGTGCATACATCCATCAAATGGATTTATAACTCCTCCCATGAAGATGTCTTCACCCACCATTTTTTGTATTGCATGATGTATAGAATGGGGGGGGGGGGGTAGCCATCAGTCCATCTATCTAGTCTTTTTTTTTCTGATAGAACATTTCTCTCAACCTATCCGGACCATCTTCTCCAAACTTTCCACCGACCAACCAACCGTTTCAATTCCCTCGTCGGCCACAGAGGGTCTTTACCTGATGATGAAATTCGCCAGCCACTACATTTTTTATTATTTGGTGTCTTATACCTTCATATCTTACCAACACATTGCTGTTTACCATCATAGGGGACTGGGTAGAATTAGGGTATGACCTTTAATTCCCAACCAGTCTTCTTATTTCCATGATGACTTGTTGTTTATAAAATGTCAGATACTTGTGTTCTTGTCTGTTATTTGAAGCGTCTCTCTGTTTTTTTTTTTTTTTTCCACCCAGCTGATGATGGTTGTGCAAAAGCTGGTCACCAACAGGAAGATGCAGGAGCACCAACTGGCCTTGGCCACTCAGGCCAACCAGGCCAACTACCTGAATCAGCTGGCCATCCAGAACGGCATGATCGGAGGCAGCGGCTGAGCCAGATGGACCTGTTGGGGCTTTACCAGCAGCTTCATGGTCTGAGCTCACACCAAGGCATGGGCAAGCATCCGGGTCCCTCCAAGGGCCTGTAGTCCAGAGGACGCTTTCTCAACCGCCACTCCGCCAGCCTGCCCCCCCCCCCCCCTTGTGGCCCAGCCGTCTGGGACAAAAAAATAAAAAGAGGCTCCGAGACCTCAAGCTCAAAGCAAACTGATGCACCAATCAGTGTGAGGTAGTTCTGAGACTAGGCCTCTGTCCACGGGGTCTTCAAGTGGGGATAGACTCGCACTTCATTGCGTAGGTGGGGGGGGGGGGGGGTGAGATGATGTATAATTGACTGTATATATTGCCTTACTCTTTAGTTCTGTATCTTCATTTTTCATGTATTTAAAGACAACCCCCCCCCCCCCCCCAATGCGTCCAAGCATTGCATTGTTCTCCCCTTAAAAAAGGGTCTCATTTAACATTTGTTTTTATACTGTTTGGAATACCAGACCTGAGTGTGGGACCATTGGTGAAAGGGGGGGGGGGGGTCTATGGTGTGGGAGCGTAGCCCTGGTAGATTCTTCACAGCTCGACGTCGCCCTGCTCTTTTTTGGAAGATGTAATTGAAAAGTCAAAAACATAAATAAATAGGCCTTATAATAATAACTTTCTTTAAAATTCTTTCTGTAAAGATTTGTTGACAACCTTTTCTATTACGCTCTTAAGTGGTTTTACGTTAGTTGTTGCTGAACATGGTAACTGAATGCTTGTGTTGCTCATAAAACTGCCTGCCCGGTTCCCTGAGACCTTTTCGTAAAAATTAATTCCATTGTCACACGTTGTCTAGCGTAGCATTGTGCGTCCTCGCTCATGGTTTTATGTTTCAGTTGCGTTGTTTCCATGCTAGGGTGACTGGGTTTCACAAGGCACAATCAGCTCAGCCACGAGTCCAGGGGCCCCCCCCAAAAAAACCGTTGCTTTCATTTGCCTGTCAAAGTATGACGTGTGTGTTTCACGCTGGGCTTTGGCTGATCTGTGCCTTCTGCTTTGTGAGAAATGCCTTCTGGTTGCTGTAGTCTGCACCAGGCTGGGCCCCAGACTATACCTGTGTTCTACTTTGGCACATTTTTTTTTTTGCTTCTAAATGCTTAAACTGGTGTAACTGTTTCATATGGGGAATATATCCAGCTCTCATTGGTGGCTCCT